>NW_002987867.1:163186-244520 GCF_000006295.1 Pediculus humanus corporis | reverse complement strand
AGTCAGAGATCGTATTTTAGTAAGGAAGATATTAATACCGAAGTCCCGTGGGAATTTTCACACACTCTCACACGTTTTAGTAACAAAAAGAGAGACGTCGTCCCCATCTTCTCGCCATCGTTGTTTGTTTTTGTTAATTTAAATAATTAATAACAAAGTAAAAATAAAATTTATTAACTATTGGTCTATTACGCCTTTCTATTATACGAAAAGGTCCTTTTTATTTAAGGTTCGGATTATTAAAAAGGAAATTTAATACCAAAAAGGAAAAAAAAAAAGGTGACGTAATTATAAAACGAATAAGAAAAACCGGGGGGAAGGAAAACCATTATGATTCGAATGAAAAAAAAAAAAAGAAGCAAAAACTAAAACCTCAGGTACAACCTGAATTATAATGATGATGATGATGATGATGATATTGTGGTAATTTAATATATTTTAAATACAAATCGTAACCCAATATTACTAAAATAAAAATAATAATAATAATTTGAAAAATGTCTTTTAATAAAAAAAAAAAAAAAATTTTCATGCTAAAATGATCATGGATTTTTTTTTCTGTCTTAAATAATACAAATTTATTTGTTTCTCATATTTTATAAATTGTCTTCTGCTATCGAAAAATATTATTATTATTATTATTTATAGATTTTTAAAAATTAAATTTAAAAAAAACTGTTTTAAATATTTAAAAATTCTATATTATGGATTTATTGAACGGATTTAATGCGGAATAAAAAGTTATCGAGAGAAAGAGAGAGAGAAAGAGAGAGAGAAAGGGAGAGGGTGAGAGAGAGAGAGAGAGGGAGAGAGAGATCATTTTATGACAGTTTATATTTGGGTCATAATAATTTTCCGGATAAACAAAATGTTTCCAGTAGCAAAAAAAATATCATGCGATCGAAAGATGAAAAAGATGAAAAAATTATTTAAAAAAAGGATGAAGGAAAACAAAAGTTTAAATTAAATGGTTTTTATAACAAACAAACAAACAACAAACAAAAAAAGGTTTTCTTCGCTTTTTTATTCCCTTGTTTTTAATGTTTAAAAAAAAAAAAAAAACAATGAACATTCTTTTTTTTTTTTTTGTGTCCAGAGGACAGTCAATACGACGTAACCTTAATTAACGGTGAAAAGGCTGGAAATTGTTTTAATTAAAAAAAAAAAAAAAATTATATAATTGGTATGACAAAAGAACGAAAGAGTTAAAATGAGAGAGAGAGAAAGAGTGAGTTTGAGAGAGAGAGAGGTTTTTGTGGGCGTTAGAGGAAAATTGGAAAAAAAAAAAAGGTTTTAGGGCTTACCACCGGTTTTTTTCCAAATGATAAAAGGGTGTAGAAAAATAGGGAGAGACAAAAAAAAAATTTTTTTCGAGGGGAAAAGCGGAGGGGGGAAGGGGGAAAGGTTTGAGGATTGAGAATTAAAGAGCATTGAGGCAATTTGCATGTGGGTTTTTTTTTTTTTTTTTGAATTTTTTAAAGGGAGAAAATTAATTTTTTTTTTTTTTTTTGCTGTTAGAATTTATCATGTATCGTTCGATGTATGAGTTGATTGACACGGCCATTTTGACTGATGGATGGACCCCCGAGTGAATATGACACGGTATACATTCATTTTTCAATTTTTCCTTTTTTTTTTTTTTATTAATACTAAAACTTTTTCGTGCTTTCACATCTCTCTGTCTCTCTCTCTCTCTCTCTTTCCATAAACTATTTTTATTAACCGTTCCTCTTCGATCCGATTCGATTATTACAAAATTCATCCTTTTCCCATATAAAAAAAAAAAAAACTTCCGCCATTTTTCTTTTAATTAGTACGAGATGATACTAATTAAATTTAATTAATAATAATTAAATTCGAAATATATTTTATTATTATTATTATATCCCACTCGTCATTAGTAACTATAATTTTCACGCTATAAAAAATATTTTTAATACACACACGCCCCTCCCATCTCCTTCCCTCCCCTCTTCCCCCATATACATTTAAAACCGTAGACAAACATTAAAAATTTTTTTTTTTTTGTTTTAAATTTAAATTTAAATTTAAAAAAAAAAAACTTAATTAAGTCAAAACTGTCAACAAAAAAAAAAATTTATTGTTTTTTTTATAACTCATTTGACGACATTTCACGTCACTTTGATGACGTAATTATTTTTTTTTTTTTTGACGTTTTAAATGTTTTAAAAAAAATTTTTTTTCTTTCGCGTTTTTATTAAAAAAAATAAAAAATAAATAAAAACGAAACTTAATTAGATGTTAATTATAATAAATAAATAAATAAATAATAATAATAATAATACGTCATCAATGATCGATGTTTAAGAGAGGTTTAATGGGGGGAGGGGGTGATTTTCGGAAAATCACGAATGTTAAGGAAAGATGAGAATTTTTTTTTTTTCACTTTTCCAAGGGTGACGCGTCACTCCACTCTTTCTTCCACATTTTTTTTTCGTTTCCCCGAAAATTTGAGGGGAGAAGGAGAGGAAAAGGAGGGGAAGGGAAAAGGTTTTTTCTTTCCAAGAGTATATAAAATTGTTCTTAGTGTGTTTAAGATGAAATCTGGTTCGTTTCCAATTAGTTTATCCCGTTAAGATTTTAATGAATCCGTAATTTATTCGATGATTTATTTTATGAAAAAGGCTCAGCCTCAACCGTGTAACAACTTTCTGTAACCGAAAATTTTATTTTATTTTTTTTTCTTTTGTGTGGGGGGTGGGTGGGAGAGGAAAAACCTTCTTCACCTTTTATCTTTTAGTCTTTGTTAAAATTAAAACCATTTCCTTTTCTTGTTTCATCAGTGAAGAAAATAAAAGAGAGAGAGAGAGAGGGAGAAAACTATTTTACGTAGAAGGAAAATTGTTAAAGGCAAAAATAGTAAAAGTCTAAGGCGTGTTAAAGTTTACTACTAGGAAAGTATATTTTAATTTCTTTCCCTTTATTTCATCCTTCTTCTTCCTTTTTTTTTTTTTTAATGAGGAAGAAAGAGAAAGAGAGAGAGAAGGAAATGATAGAAATAAAAGTTTTCATTTTAAACAAAATAGGAAACGTTTGTTACATTTAAGTTCTTCTTCTTCTTCTTTAAATTTCTTTATTCCCCATCATTTAATCTTAATTCTTTAAAATTATCAATGCTTTTGCTGCTGCTGTTGCTGCTGTTGCGCCACCGTTTCTCTTAATTCTACTACTTTTTAAAGGGAAAAATTTTATACAAAAATTTAAAAAAAATTTTTCCCAACTTTACTCTCATTTAAAGTTGAAGAGAAAGTTTTAAATTTTGTTTGTATTTTTTTTTCTCTTTCTCTCTTTTTCCCCCTTTTACTTCCCCCCTCTCTCTCTCTTTCTCTCTCTCTCTCTCTTTCTCTTTCTCTTTCTCTCTCTTTCTCTTTCTCTCTCTCTCATTCTCTCTTTCTTTCGTATAAAATTTCGGCAGTAATTTTTATAAATTATAGAAAAAAAAAATTAATTTTAAACGAATAAAAATAAACCGAAATAATTTTTTTCAAATTTTCAAATATTTTTAAATAAAAAAAAAAAAAAGAATTTTATGATTGATTGACTGACTGATTGATTGATTGATTGATTTGTGTCGAATTTATTTCGTCTTTTTTTTTTTTAATAAACCGCCCATTTATCAATCGATTGATAATAAGAAAACTAATTTGTCCAAATTACCGACAAACAAAAATACAAATTTCAAAAATTTTTTTTTTCTTTCGATACGTTTTTCCACCCCCCCCCCCATTCCGTACCGCCGACGAATGTTTATTTTCTTTTTGGGGGGAGGGGAGGAGAGAGATTTATTCAACATTATCATCGTAAAATAAAAATAATATAGAGAGATAAAGAAAAATAAGGAGCAGTAGTAGTGATAGTTGCAGTTGTAGTTGTTGTTGTTTATAATAATAATAATAATAACTACAATTTGTAATTTATTGCGTAAGGTGGTAGGTTTAATACAGGTACGAATACATTTAACATATTAATACCTCATATTATCATCATTATTATTTTCTTCCCCGTATTTTTTTTTTTTTTTTTAAACATAAAAAGAATTAATTATAATTTGCATTTAAAATTTTAACATGAAATTATCTTAGCGGTTTTATTTCTTTTTTCTTTCCCCCCCCCCTTTCTCCCTTTTTTTTTTAATGGCAATTTATAAAAATAATAATAATAATAATAATTTTTTTTTTCTTAACAATTATGATCAATAAAAAATAATCGTTTAAAATCAATAAAAAAAAAAAAAAAGGAGGAAAAAATACCTGAACCAAACCTGATGTGGATATTTTATACGTGATTATTTTTTTCCTTACGTTAACGTTTAATAAAATTTTTTTTATTTTAAACTCGATCTTTTTTCTTCTTCTTCTTGTTTCTTCTTTTTTTTACTTTTTTAAATTATAGTAAATAAGATGGAATAATAAATTTCGGTATATTTTTAATGGCGGAAAGAGAAAAGAAAAAAAATTTTTTTTTGTTTTTAAATTTCTCAGGTGTAAACTAACAGGTGGGTGCCTTTTTTTTTTTTTTAAACATGTAGAGAATTTTAAAATTGATTCGTATATATATATATATCTATGTCCGTCCGGTTTCTTATTGTTTAAAATAATACATTCATTCTTTACCTTTCGACCTAGCCCCCCCTCTCCAATTACTACCCCTTCCCGCCCCCTTCACTTCTTTCTTCTTCGAGAAATAAAAAAAACACGACGAAAAACGTTTAACCCTTTTAGATCTTTTGTTTTTTAAATACGCACCGTAGATTCGTTTAATAAATCGAGTTATCGAAATATATCGAACTAAAATTTCGATATATTTAAAAAAAAATCGTTTGCAAAAATTTTCGAGAATATCGAATAAGAAGAAATTTTTTTTTTTTTTGTACTTCATAACGCACTGAAAACAATTTTAGGAATCTTTTTAAACGAAGGGAGCCTGTAATTAAATTTTTTTTTTCTCTCTCAAAACGAAACCCTTCAAACAACTTTGTTGACCATCGAATATATATATATCGAATAATTAATTATTATATTATTAAATAGGTATCAAAAATTTTTTAAAAAAAACTGGTCCTTAATAATATACCTAAAAAAAAAAAAATATATTTATTATGCGAGTAAGAAAAAAACATTCGTCGTGGCATTTAAATAATTTTTTTCCTTTTTGTCTTCTGCTTTTTTAAAAAAGCAGACGACACAAAAAATTAATTTTTTTCTTTTTTTTTAAACGTTATAAAATCATTTTTAAAAAAAAAATTAATTAAGAAGCGTTAATTATCGTTTATATAAAAAAAAAAAAAAAATTTTTTTAACGCGCGTGTTTTAATAATAATAATAATAATAAAAACAAACCGGAAATATTATTTTCTCCAGAAATTAAACTTTCTTCCAGTAAAATAAAACATAATAATAATTATAACAAAACTCTATAAATATATATATATATATAAATATAATTTAATTAAAAATTATATATATTAAAAAAAAAAAGATTTTTTAACGACTTGAAAATGGTTTTTTTTTTTTTTTTTTTTATAAACAACACTTAACAACAAAATTTAAAAAAAAAAAAAATTTATCCGGTTAACAACAACAACAACATAAACAACAAAAAATTTTTTTTTCATTTATAGCGCTATTTACTAGATAATTTAAAAGGTTTTTATGTTTTTAAGTTTTTTTTTTTTTTTTTTTCGTGAAAAAAAAAAAAAATTAATAATACAAATATATATTATTATAAAAGGAGCGGCGGGTTGGTTTATTTACTACAATATTCAAGTCACGGCAATGAATTTTTTTTTTAAATATTATCATTATTATTATCATTATATATTTCATCCAATTAAACCATTAATGATAATGATAATATTAATAATAATAATAATAATAATAATAATAATAATAATAATAATAATAATAATAAAGAAGCAGACAAAAGGCTGAAATACAGAAATTTGGAAATTGAAATAACCAGGATGTGGGGAACAAAAACAGAAACGATTCCGGTCATCGTGGGAGCATTGGGAGCCATGCCACATTCAATAAAAGGAAATTTAAAGAAGATTATGAAGAACCTAAAAGAAGAAACCATCCAGGAAATCGCACTATGTGGGACGGCCCACATTCTTCGGAAAATATTATAAATAGCACCACCGAAATTCGAATATTTGTCCCCAAGGAATCGGGTAGAAACCTGGGATAAATACTTAAAAACCCCGACAAATAAGAGCCTTGTCGTGTTTAATAGTGGACATAATAATAATAATAATAATAATAATAATAATAATAATAATAAAAATAACTTGAAATCGTAAAAAAAAAAAACTCATGAGATCTCGTCTCCTATCTCTCTCTCTCGTGTTTGTGCGCTTTTTTTTTTATATATAAAATCCACATTCATATTATTATTATTATTATTATTATTATTATTATTATTATTATTATTATTATTATTATTATTATTATTATTATTATTATTACATCGAACGTCTTCTGCTACCACTCCTCAAAAAAAAAAAAAAAATTAATGCCGCTAATTATTTATTTATTTTATATCGAAAAAAAAAATTTTTTTTAAATACCTTTTTCCTCCTTCATCACCCACTCCCCCGTCCCTCAGGTTCCCCCGTTCTACTCCCACGACGTTTTTTTTTAGTCTTGTGGATTTTTGTGCGTGTGCAAACGAACGTTTAGGGTAAAAAAAAAATAATAATAAAATTTTTTCCTTTTTCCGTTAATTTAATATTTAACGATGCCGCGGCATTAAAGTCGTTATTATTATTATTATTATTATTAGTCTTTAAATAAATTTTAAAATTATTTAAACTTTATTTATTTAATTACAACTATAAAATAAATTAAAGATAGAAGTGGTTCAAGTTATTAAATTCATTTACGAGTCGTCAGGTGATTTTTTTCCGGTCGAATTAAATCAGGAAAAAAGAAAAATGGACGACGGACGGGAGGAGACAAATTTTCCCCGGGAACGATGACGTGAAAAAGGGTGCGAAATAATGATAATGATAAAAAAAAAATGATTCCTTACCTCATCCGGATTACAGGTATATGATTGAACAACACTCGAACCGTTCGGATTAATTAATGAATTATTATTATCGTTAATTAAAAGAGGAGTCATTTGATCCCAACAATCGTCTCCGATGTCCATTTTTTCCTTCTTCTTTTTCTTCCTTTGAGATCCTTCCTTTTAAAAAAACATTTGTAAAAATAATAATAATAATAATATCACTTTTTTTTTCACAATAACGCGCGTTTTATTTTTTTTTTTTTACCGCATTACAAAACATTTAAAAAACGTTCGTTTTAAACTTATATATATATATAATTCACGTAAGAGACCCGTGCATGCGTGAGTGCGTGCGTGCGTAAATGCGTTATGGGGATATTAAAAAAAAAAATATCCCAAAAAAATCACTCCGCGAAATTTTTTTCCCGCGTTTTTTTTTTTTTTTTCGAAAAGTTTATTTTTTTTTTTTATTAATAATAAACACAACCGACGATTAATTCCATCGCGAAAAACTTAAACTTTAAACTCCCGTTTATTTAAAAACAAAAAAGCAGAAGACAAATTTTATTTTAAAAAAAAATGATGATATATATCCGCGTATGTATAAATGTATGGGAAGAATAATAATAAAATAACCGAGAGAGAGAAAGAGAGAGAGAGAAAAAGAGCCAACACGCGGCGGTGTTGTTGTTGTTGCTCCTACGTCACTAGCCGGTGTGGGTCTGTTGCACTTCCTTCCGCCGCACTCAACCGCACACCCGGTTTTTCTCGTGTGGGCCGAGCTTAACATCGCATCAGCGCTATCATTCGTATCATTTATCTATCTATCTATCTATATGCTTTATATTTGGTTAAACCCTTCTTTCTAAAATGTTTTTCGCTTGTGAAATTTAATTATTATTATTATTATTACTACTACTTTTCTTCTTCTTCTTTTCCCTCCAAATGCCAAATTTTTTTTTTGTTCGTCGTTTACAAACGATTTAACCAATGAGCGAAAAGATTTTTTTTTTCTTTCTTTGTCTAATAACAAAAAAAATAATAACGATAATTTAAATTCTTTTTTTTTTTTTTTTTCGTTTGGAAAACGGATTTTTTTTTTTACCGTTATGTATTATTTTATACGGGGAGAGGGGCAAGGGGAGGAGGGGAACCTCGCTTCTTTTTTTTTTATGGAGGTATGGAAAAAATTAACGAAAATTTAAAAAAACTGTTTTTTTTTAAAAAACCATATCCGGTGTTGTCCCGTATTGATCTTTCACCGGTGTCCGGATATCTTCATAGACGACACCAACCAACCAACCAACCACCCCTAACAAATAACCCCCATTTAATTAACTTCCTTTCACATAAACTCTTATTTGCACGTGGTCACTTAAATGTCATAATTGTAACCAAAAAAAAAAAAAAAACAAATTTAAAATTCAAATTTTTTGTTGTTTTTGTTGTTGTCAATTTCACCTGGTCGATCGATATCCATCCAATAATTTCTTTTTCTTAACCCTTTTTTCCCATTTCCCCCTCCCTTCTTCCTTCCCCCCCAACCAACAAAACCCTTCTTTTTTTTATTTATACCGGAAATTTCGGATAAATTATGTATGTAATGTGGTAAATAATATTAAATTTTTCCCGATGCGGATGATCGGTAAAAAAACATCATCATTATCATTATTATTATATTAATTATGAATGATGATGAATTTATTAATGACACGGAATTATCATCATGGCGATTCGATATCATCATGTCTCCCGAAAAAATTTTTTAAAATTGAAAACCTTTTAAACAATGCCAATAAGTTTAATAATAATGAATTAAATAATTTATAGCGAGAGGGTTTTTCATAGGGAAAAATCTATTAGCAAAAAAAAAAATTTTAATTTTTTCTTTTATTTCTCTTCTCTCTCACTCTCTCTCTCTCACTTTATTGCTTTCCAAACACGTACACACACACACACTCTCTCTCTCTCTTACAACTCCCAAAAATTATTATTGGTAGTATATTTGTTTTGTTAAATTAAAATATTCAATTTATAGCTTTTTCCTTTTGTATTTCCCCATTCTTTTCATCTCTATTAAAAAGCTTAAATATAAAATAAAACATGGAAGAAAGAGAGATAGAAAAACAACAACAACAACGTTATGTTATGTTATGTTGTTTTGTTCATTATGTTTATTATTATGAAAAACTCAAAAGTAATGAATCAATCATGTTTTTTTTTTTTTATATTTAATCCTGTCGTGTCGCTTATTACTGTCATCACCTCCCTCATCCAACCAACAGAAAAACCGTTAAAATCGTTCATAAAATATTTTCCCAACATTATTATTATTATTATTATTATTTGATTTTTATTGAATTTATCCATTGAATTATTGATCAAGGATCGATTTTAAACGGCGAAACCAAATTTTTTTTTTACCCTTTCCTACCATTTAAAAAATTCGTATGTCGAAAAGGAAAAAATTGATAGAAATTTCTAGAAAAACGTTTTTCCTCGTCGTCGTTTTCGTTCGAATAATGACTAAATAATTTTTTTTTTTTTGTACAGGTGTGAAAAATTCTTAATCACATTAAAAATTAATTGACGTAACGTGTTTATCATTATTGTTATCAATTTTAACTTTGTCGTCTTTTCTGTTTTTTCTAGAATAAAGTGTTAAATTGACAAAAATTATTATTATTATTATTATTTTACTTATAAAAAATTTATGTAACACATCAAAAGGTTTAACGTTTGACTCTGTTGTTCCATTAACTATTTTACATTAACGGTTTTTTTATCTATCTATCTATCTACCTACCTGAATTATATATATATATATAAATGTTTTAAGAAGGGAAAAATTTGTTTTTTTTTTTTTGCAAATAATAATAATAATAATACGATAAATTTTATTTAATTAAGTGTGGAAATAAAATAAAAAAAATAAAAAATTTTCCTCTCTTGTTTAAAAAAAAAAAGAGAAGAGAATGAATATATATAAATTATATAAAATAAATGTCACATAACAGTCAAGTCATCTGTGCATTATTATTCTACGCCATATTTTTTTTTTTTTTAGTTTAGTTTAGTTTAGTTTTTTTTTACATAAATGTCAAATTTGATGCGACCAAAAAAAAAAAAAAAAAAAGTGAAATTTTTCATTAGTTTATATTATTATTATTATGTTTTCTATTTTGGTAAAAAAAAAAAAAAAAAAAAAAAAAAAAAACATTTTCACAAAAAGGACATTTTTTTTTTTACAATGGCGAAAGGGATTCGTTTCCGTGTTAAAATTTTCTCTTTTTTCCTTATTTATAATTTTTTTCCTTATTTATAATAAAAACGTTTTACTTTTTTAAAAAAATGTGGGGGAAGAGGAAAGGGGAAAGGGAGGGGGTAGGGAAAAATTGTAGCAAATTAGGTTTTAGAATTTAAATGTTTTATAAAATAATAATTTTTTGAAAAAAATTTTAATTTTTTAATGTTAACTAATAACTAATTACTAATAAGTCTAGCAGGGAAGACATTTAAAACTTGCAAATAATAACCGAATAACATAATTCAATAATTAGTTTGAAAATGTTAGTTATTTCCGAGAGTGTGTATATGGAAAGAGCCTTAGGGGTTATAAAGGAAAAAAAGGCTTGAGGATTTACTTGTACAAGTTTCATTTTCTAAAACGTATTAAAATATGTTTTTTGAAAAATTTTATTATTCCTCCGGGGCTTTTTCTAAAATTTTCAAATGTGTTCATGTGTTGAAATTTTTTTTTTTTTTTTTTTAAAACAAAATGAAAAAACAAACTCCTATATTCCCTAAAAATGAAAATAAAAAAATTAAATTAAAAAAAGTTATAATTTTTTATTCGTGTGTGATATTTTTTAATAAAACTTTTCGAAAAAAAAAAAAATTTTAATAACGGTCAACTCATTCGAACTAAAACAAAAAAAGTCATAGAGATATAAATAACAAAAATGTACGTAAGTATATTTATTATTATTTAATTTTTCATATTTTTTTTTTTTTTATACGTTATTGTTCTTTGTCCTGTTTTTTTTTTTTTTTTTTTTTTTGCATTAAAAGAAAAAAGAATGTTGGTTTTTTTTTTTTTTTTTTTGCAAATAAAAAATATTCTTATCAAATTACAAACAATTATTATTAAATCTAAAAATGTCATGATTGTTTAAAAAAGTATGTCATCGTTTGGAATGGCCGCGCCGCCTTTTTTCATGATTCAACCAGTTATGTTGGCAACAACGTAAACGTAGGCAAAGGTTGATTTGACTTTTTTTGTATGTAACAAGAAATGTCAAGTTCTGCCGAATTATCTTTTGATGCTGTTAAAGATTTTATTATATTAAACGGTGGTAAAGTTAGAAATCACGATTTAGTTAAACATTTTAAAAAATTTTTAACTAAACCTCAAAACAGAGGTATGATTTTGTTTTATAATTATGTGTTTAATATTTGATACATTTTTTTTTTTTTTTACAATAACTTCATTTGATGTACAGTTTTTGAAAAATTTATCATAAATTATCATTTGTTCGGGTTTGTTATTATTTTTTTTATTTCAGCCCACACGATATCTCAATTTGGGAAAAAGTAATTTTAAATTTTGTAATATAACACTTCAATTTGTAATTTTTTTTTTTTCATTTGACAAGTTGTAAAAAAAGTTTATCTTTACCGTATAAAAGTACTTTTTATTTATTGGGTTATTGGTTTATTCAGTTTTAATTAAACAGTTCATTATTAAACATACAGTTATTTGTGAGTAAATATTTACTTTCTTTTTTTTTAATGCAAAAGAAAAAAAAAAAAAATTCACTTAACCTAACCTTGTTAATTACTTGTCTTTTTAATTCAACTTAACCTTGGTTAATTTTTTCATTTGTAATTTGGTGCTATTGTTTTCTGCTTATAAATTTTATCATTACTTAAGTATTAAGTTTATCACTTTAAATGGTGAGTTCTTTTATCTAACATAAAATAATTTTTCATTGTGAAAATCACTGAAATCGATGGATGAGACACATTCGAGTTAATGCCCTAAATGTAATACATACAATAATCTTTTCAAATAAATAATTATTAACATTACTATATCTTAATTAGCTGCATATACTTATGGACTTTAATTACTTTATTTCTTTGTGCAAAATAATAAAGAATATTTTGGGCTGATGTAATCGATAATGAAAAAAATACCTGAAGAATAAGCTCATAATACTTTTAATTGCAATTTTTAGCTTTTGTTTATGAAAATTTAGTAGTTATTTGTTTATTTTAGCTTAATAAGCTATAAGAATTCATTAAGTACACAAATTTTATTTACTCGATTCATGCTTTTACACACACACACATACTTGCAAATGCACTGTAAATTTTTATTATTAATTCATTATGATACTTTCATTCGAAGCTTTTTTTTTTTATTATGGGAACTTAATTAATAAATAAGAGTAATTAATTAAGTTGATGCAATAATGTAATATTGTTAAGGATGTATATATAATTTTCTTAACTCATGATCTTTTTATTTTTGTATAAAATATTATAATGTTGCACTGTTAATTATCAATCTATTGTTAGACAGCACATTTTAATAAAATCAAATAAATAATAATAATGATTTTTTTTTTGAATAATTAATTTTAATTTTTACTTTAATAAAATTTACAGATGACGCTAGAAATTACTTTAAGGAAATAGTTAACGAGGTAGCCGTGATAAGAACGGAAGGAGATGAAAAATATTTAATACTTAAACGTAGATTTAGACCTCCCGGCCTTGAAGAATGTTTTAGTTCTTCTCCTTCGTCATTATCACTCTCGTCAAATTCAAAAATGCCTTCGGAATCCAATACCGGAAATAATAATTTATCCGTTCGTCAACCCCCACCGTACAGAGCACCTCCTCCTCCCGTGACTCCAACCAAATCACCACAATCTTCCTCTCCTTTGACTCCAGTATCTCCAACCTCTATTTTTCCTACATCGGCCATTTCGCCATCGTCGCCTGACAAAACTAATGTCGAAGATCCTCCATCCGTTCCCGTGAGGAAAAAAAGTTTAACGGAAAAAATAAAAAAAGAACATCACTCGGACATGTCCAAATCATCATCTGGAGATTCTTCAACCGGAGACGTGGAATTAGAATGCGAAAGAAAAATATCAGTCAAAGAAAGAATGCAAAAATTTAATAGGATGGCATCGGAAAGTGATTTGCCTAAAATCCCATCGACAACAACAACGACAACGACGAATAACGTTAAAAAAAAATTAGATAAGGTAAGAGATTATCAAAATTATTTTTTTTTTTTTTTACACATCACTCAAATAATAAGAGAAACTTAAAAAAAAAAAAGAGGAAAAGAAATTTACGCCGTGTCAGGAGCGACACACGTTGTTATGAATTGAAATCAACGTTCGTTAATAACCGGGTACCATTAACAGCCACTTTACTTTTTGGTACCTAATTTTTCTTTTAAAAAAAAAAAAAAAACAAACCACGTTTTTATGCTGTTTGACAGAAAGATGTTATGTCGACCAGACGAGACGGAGACCACCAGGAGGTAGTCTCAATTACAATCGTTTAATTTTTAAGATCTTTTAAGTTCTTTAACAAAATATCAATGGAATGTTAGGAGATAGGGAACGGTGACTTGGCAGTCTTATATATGCTAACACTAGTTGTGACCAGTAAATGTTTGTTTTCTCCCGCTGGGAACACAATTGGTTTATCCATTTAAAAGAACAATGTTCAACATCAAATATTACACTTTTAACTCTTAATCCAATTTAAAAAAAAAAAAAATAAATAAATATGATGAGAAAAAAGAAAGAAAAGGAAAATGATCAAATTCAAACGACATTTTTTTTCTCTCTCTCTCTCTCTCTCCTTATTAATTTTTGTGCTCGGATACTCGTTTTTATTTTGGTTCCCTCAAGAAAAGAAGAAAAAACGAACGGACGAGGAGAGAGGGGCGCGAATCAAAAGGATTATAATTCGTAAATTTAAAGTAAGTTTTTTTTTGTCGAACGTTTCGCAAAAAAATTTGGCTCTCGTGTTATTGTTGTTATTAATATTATTATTATTATCCCCGTCGTTGTCGTCATCATCATCATCAATATTAATTTAATTTTTTTTTTTTTTTTTTTTTTTATTAAAAAGAAAAATTACGTTGGATAAAAACGAAATTAGTTTCGGCTTCGTGCCAATGTTTTTTTTTTGAGGGCGCGTAAAATGGAATTTTAATAAGAATTATTTTTGGGAAACGATGAAAACAACCAAAAATAAAAATAAAAAAGTTGCCGTCGGATTTTCCCGATTTTTTTTTTTTTTACATTCGAATGATGACTTGATTGTTTTTCGAATGGGAAAACGTTCATTTTAAAGTAGTAGTAGTAGTAGTAGTAGTAGTAGTAGTAGTACCCAGGGTATGCGAACGTGAAAAATTTCAATTAGCGAATAATAATAACATTAATAGTCGAGGAGGCGATGACGATTCATTAGAGAAAAAATTGAAGAAAGTCGGTTGGAAAGAAAACATACGTGACGTCATCGTCGTCGTCGTCGTCGTCGTCACGCATTTCCATTAGGTATTTACCCCCACGTCAAATACTAATTATTGAAAACAATGGAATCAATCGACGTTATCGGCGATCATAATCGACGATCAATTAAATTATTTTATTTTAAAGGTCGCTCGTTCGCTCGCTCGTGATAAGATGAAACTCGATTGATAATATTAATAATAACAACGATAATTATTAAATTTTCGTTAATGATAATAATAATAATGATGATGATGATGATTTTTCGATCGTCATCATCGTATCTCGAATCTTTCGATCGAAATCTCTTATCGAATTTCGATTTTCGTTTTTTTTTTAAAGAATCATTTTACGGTTTTAAGAAAGGAGAAAAAAAAATGTCGAGTCTTTCTCTCCTTGAGCACAAGATGGAGGAGGATTATTGTTAGAAAAATAATAATAATAATAATAATGCGAGAAAGATTATTAACTGTAAAATTTTAAGCTCATAAAAAAATTTTCGAACGTTTTTTTTTGTGTGTGTGCGTGTGCGTGTCGTCAAAGCGTACGCCTCGAGTCACGATGATTCCATTTGCGACACACGTTCTCTCTTAAAAACTTTTCAAGAGTGGGATGCTGTGTGGTAGTAGCGAAAAAAGAGAGAAGAGACCACTTACCGTAACGTTCTAATTGGATGCCGTCGTGGAAGAGAAAAAAAAGAAAACTTTCATTGTTTTGTTTTCCTTTTTTTTTTCTTTCTTTCTCTCTCTTTCTCATAAAGGAAAACAACTACAGCGTAGAAAAAAAACCATCAATCATATTGTGGCGTGATGGTGGTAGTAGTAGTAGTGGTAGCAGTGGTTAAGGTCTCGTGCCGAAGTTGTTGTTGTTGTGAGACTAGAATGAATAATTTTCCTTTCGGTTATATTTTAATGTACGATTTTAAAAAGAGAGAGAGAGAGAAAGATAGAGAGAGCTAAGAGGGTTTTGTAGAAAATTTTCGAAAAACAAGTACAAACTATAAATAAGGTGATGTTATTACCGGGAGAAAAACTAATTTATATGTTAAATAGGTTTGAAAGGCGTTTTGGGCGTTTTGCACGTCTTATTTTTGTGACCGTAGCGAGATCAGACTCTGATTCAATGTTTTTTCCTTTTTCCTTTTTTCCTTTTTTACGTGAATAAGTTTTTTACGTCATGTTATGTATGTATATATAATAATTAATAAGAATGGGGAAATTATTTTTAAAAAAAAAGAGATTGAAAGGCGTCAGTTGTTGCGATACATTTACCAGTAGTAGTAGATTTTTTTTTATTCACCGATGGAATTTTTATTTAAAAAAGAAAATTGGATGTCTTACGAAAAAAAAAAAAAAAAGATTTTACAAAAGGTTATTAAGTATTTTTATAAAAAAAGAAAAATCTCAGGTATATTAACTGTCACGGTTGCCAAGTCGTTGAGTATTACAATGACTAAAATATCAGCACGCGATTTCATATTCGTTTAACATTTTTTTTCTTTTCCCCCTTTTCTTTTGTTGTTATTCGTTACCCCCTAAAAATTTTTCAAGTGTTTGACTCTATAAAAAAAAAAGGAGTAAAAAGAATGAATGAGGAAGGAGGAGGAGGAGGAAGAACGTTTAGAGTTTTTTTTTTTTTTTTTTACACTAATTTGTTGGCAACAAAGTTTGTGTACCGCGCACGTGAACGAAATGTTGTGAAAAAAAGTCTTAACGTGGGTCGTATTATGTCAAACATTTAAACATAATAATACTTGTTATTATTATTATTATTATTATTATTATTATTATTATTATTATCATCATTATTGTTATTATTATTATTATTATTATAAGTAACAATGCTTTCGAAACTTTTTTTTTGTAAAACGTTGTAACTAACGAACCGACCGACGTCGTCGTCGTCGTCGTTGTTGTTCGTTTCGAAATTAAGTGAAAATTCTGTTATGACGTCATTTATTTTTTTATTTATTAATAACATTATTATTATTTTTTATATAGGAAGAAGACGATAGCTCGTCGATGACTTCGATAGATCCGAAAACTCGTGAATGGTTGGTTCACGCTGCCAAAGGAGAATATCAAGTATTGGCAAAACTCGCTGCGGAATGTCCAAAACTCGTACGGACAAAGGTTAGAAAAATAAAGTTTTCCTTTTTACTTTTTTTTTTTTTTGGTGGGGGGGGGGGAAATTAAGGTTCGAGACCATAATTTAAAAAAAAAAAGAGTTTTGTCGTTGTCGTTGTTATTCTTTTCCCATAATCGTGGCTCCGAAATTTCTGAAAAGTGTCTCGAGTTGATGGTTTTTTTTTTTTTTCAAAAAATTTTTTACTTCGAATGAGTATGAATGAATTTGTAGAAAAGGAAAAAAACTCAAAAGGAAAAATTGATTGACGTATTTATTACGATTTTTCTTTTCAAGTCTTTTAACGAATCTGAGGCGCGCAAAAAAACGGTTTTAAAAGTGGAAATGGCGTCTGTCTCCATCGTGTTTGTAAATTTTCACCTTTGAATTTCATTCATAAAACTTTTTATTTTTATTTTCGTTAATGTTAAAATCGGGTCATTTATTATTATTATTACTGTATTTATTTCGTTTCGAGTGAAATTCATTGAAGGGAAATTTTGTGGGGGGGGAGGGTAGTAGTCGCAGAAAGAAAAAAAAAAAAATTTCTTATTATTGTAAATTTTTCGGGGAATTTGTGTCACGGCGGCTTTTTTTTGATATTTTTGCCACAAAATTTATTTTCCCTTTTAGATCTTCTTCGTCTTTCTCTTCTTCGTCATTCTCTTCTTCTTTTTTCTTTTACTTTCCACCTGTTTTTTCTGTTTTTTTTTTTTTTTTTTTTTAATTTTTGTTGATTTATTAAAGTTAAAGGTAAACGAAATAATTTTCAAGCTACCGGTGTGCGTATTGTGGGATACGCCTAACGATAAATTATTACGTTCGTAACAAACAAAAAAAAATTAGTATTTATTTATTTATTTTGTATTAATTTCGATAATCGAGATTTCGATTATCGACAATCGACAAACAAATAATTGGATTTTATTCAAACCGGAAAAAAAAAAAAAAAAACTCAGTTAGATAGGATAGGAATGAATCGAATGGGAGGAGATGGGAAATCTCGCGAGACAGGTGAGGGGATAACAAAACGTTTATATGAAAAAGTGCATGCGTGCGTGGTAATAAGTTTTTTTTTTTTTTAATCGATTTAAAAGTCACGACGGTAAAGAGAAAAAAAATTCATTTTTCTTTCCGTCTTCTACGTAATTTTTTTATTTTTATTTTCCCTCTCGTATCGTTTTTTGTATCCTCCTCCCTCGATTGCAAATTCTAAGTGGTGTAAGTGATGTGTGGCATTCACATCGATGATGATGATGATGATGATGATGAGTTGAAGAATAAAAAAAAAAAAAAAAAAAAAAAAAAATGAATTCAAAGTATAAATAATATTTAAGTCTTTCCTTCGTCGTCAACGTTGAAACGATGCTCGAATTGCTAAGGGGATAATGTTATTAATTTATCGAGGGCGAATTTCGCCCGAGTTGGGAGTGAGGGTGAAAAGGAAAAGAGAGAAAGAGTGAGAAAGAGAGAGAGAGAGTAGTACAGAAAAGTTATCCTCGAGGGATGATGCTGTGATAGCACTTTGCACTCAATAATATTCTAGGTCGATATATATATATAGAATTATGCAAAACAACACAACGCGGAGAGACTTTAATTAACTCCAATATAAAATTTTTTGGGATTCCCCGATTTCACGTCCTTTTTTTTTTTTCACGCCGCATTTCACCATCGCCAAGGTCCACAAAAAAAAAAAAAAAAAAATTATATTTCAAATTCAATTTGTCGTCTGCTTTTTTTTTTTTTAATTTTTGTTTCCACAAAAATATTCGCTTGTTTGTTTTTGTTTTTTTTTTTTTTTTTTGCATATCTATGAGGAGGAGGAGGATGTTGTTGTAAATGGGTGAGGAAACAAAACAAAAAAAAAAAAAAAATGGCACGTCGCCTTCCACTCTTTCCCCATAAGGAAAACGTAAAAAAAAAAATAAAAAAAAAATGAATTTTTTTTTTTTCACGGGGCGGAAAATCGATTTTTGCGGGGGGATTAGGGGATTAGGAGAGGGTAGAAGTGTGGGGAATGAAAAAAGGATGAAAATTACCAATGATAAAATGATGATGAATGCAACCGATATGTAAATACAATGTCAGGTTGCTTTTGTAGCAACCGGAAAAGGATATTAATGCATTTTTAATTAGAGTAAAAACTAAATCACCCGTATATTCGAGAGCGGTTTTCTATTGTTTTTCCAAAGTTTCATATTGAAATTTTCTCTCCACCTTTTTTCCCCCTCCTTCCCCCTTTTTTCTATACACCTCTCTCTCTCTCTCTTTCACTCTCTCACTTCCCGGTTCGGTTAACATTCGGTCATCGGTGGAATTTTCCTCCTTTTTTGGAAAATATAAAATCCAAAAAACCCTTTTCCTTTCCTCCTCCTCCTCCTCCCATTTCCAATGGAAATAAGCTAGCTAACTGACATTTATTTCTCTGACAAAGTTTAGTTATTCGAGATAACAAAGAGGAAATCGTACAGATTCGAAATTTTGTTTAAATTTAAATGTTTAAATGCTAATTTTAGGCTTTTTTGTTTGTTTGTTTGTTTGCTTTTTATATCATGGGCGCACACGATGGTGAAATGTGACGCGAAAGACGACGGAAAAACGTTTTCTTTTTTCTGTTTTATTTTTGCCCCAGTTTATCAAATTTATTATTTCGTCGTTTTTACACTTTTTTTTTTTTTTTTTGGTTGTGGCAATGATTATTGTTTTAATTTGAATATTTTCAAATTAAAGGATGACGAAAAAGAAGAAAATAATTGATCGGTTGTATGGTGTGATATGAGAGAGAAATGAATGCTTGAAAAGTTAAATACATAATTTTTTTTTAAAAGATTGATAAAGTAGTAATAATAATAATGCGACAGATCGGTAGCAATTATTCTAAAATAAGTTGTTTCATATAAATTTAAATGAAGGTTTATTTATTGGGGGGTGTGGGGAGGGAACTGGAAAAAATAAAAAGCGTACGGTACGCGCCTCCTCAGTCCATCTCAATGTGTTTTGATTTTTGCTTTAACAAAAATAAAACAATCAGATAACGACTGACCTTAAAAGAATAACCTCTGGTTACAAACGTTTATTATTAAAGAATAATAATAATAATAAGTTGCGTGAATGGATTTTTATTGTTTTTATATTGATTTGTCGTTCGTAAAAATTTTCATCGTGTAATTAATCTCAAACGGGCAAAAGGTTAAAATCTGAAAGGAGAAGAAGAAAAGAAAAGAAGGAAAAACAATCGTTTCCTTCAAAATCTTGATATCTCGTTTTAAAAATTTTAATTAAATTTAAATTTAAATTATCATCGATTGAGAATTCTAAAACGGTAAACAAAAACAACAACAAACGAAATAAATATATTCGTCTGCTGAAAGTTGGGAGTGATAACACAATTGCTAGGCCTATACCGAACTTATACCTGCAAAACAGTTTGCAACGAGCACAAAATGGCAATCGAGGAAGGGTAGAGGAAGGTAGATGGAAAGAAAATAAGAGCAAGAGGACGAGTCCAACCCTGTGACGTCACGTAATGAAAGATCAAGTACCCGCATTTCGTGGAAAACCATTTTTGTATTTGGAAGTACCACACGAGGGCTAAACATTTATTTATATGCATGTTGGATCGGTTAGGAAAATTAAAACGGATGTTATATGCCACCTACTGCAAAAGTCTCATCGTGAACGAAATAATAATAATAATAATAATAATAATGATAATGATAATAATAATTTATTGGAAGGTGGATGGAATTTTTCACGGAAATCTTATATGCAGGTGCTTGAATTTGAAATTTAATTTAAAAAAAATTTTTTTTTTTTTTTTTCATTCTTTCCTTCTTTTTTTCTTTCTTTCTATCTTTCTATCTTTCTATCTATCTATCTCTCTCTCTCATCAAGGGGCGTACGAATAATAATAATTTTTTTTTCTTTTTTTTTTTTTTCATTTACAAGTATATACCTAAAATCTCGCGGTGGTAAAATCGAAATTCAAATCTAAATTGGTTGGTAGTCGTCGAATGTCGTGGAGTTTAATTAAAATGAAAAATAATGATAATAATAATGATGATGGTGAGAGGTAAAAATAAAACTTGTGGGGGGAGGGAGGGAAACAAAACAAAAAAAACCTGAAATTATTATTTATTGTCTTGTTTGTTTAATTATTTGTACGATTCGTTGTTGTTGTTGTTATTATTATTATTATTATTATTATTATTATTATTATTATTATTATTAAAATTTTATATTTATTCTTTACTTGAGTTAATTAGTTTTCGGTTAAAAAAAAAAAAATTTTTTATTTTTATTTTTTTATCAATCGTGAGAATGATAATAAAGAAAATGAAAAATTTTATTAGGTCGGGGGTTTGAACGCGTGACGTCGTGGAAGTAGACAATTTCAAAAAAATTAGGTATAAACCTAATCGGCGTTTAGAAATTCGTTTTTTTTTTTTTTTTTAAATGAAACAAAAAGAAAGAAAAAAAAGGAAAAGAAATGACGTTAAAAGGTTTTATCGTAAATTGTTATTATTATTATTATTATTATTATTATTATTATATTTTGTATCAAAATGGTCTTCTGCTAATTGGAGACGAGACTCGATGATGAATGGATAGTTTTATTTTTTTTGTATTTTACAATAAGAAAACCAACTCACGAAAAAAAAAAAAAAAAATTCATTCAAATTCACCGCCAATTAATCGTTGACATTTCTATTTACTCTCTCTCTCTCTCTCTCTCTTTTTCTTTTATTCCAAAAAATTTGAATACTTTTTTTTTGTTTGAAAATATGTATATATGGGGCCCACCCTCGTAGTGGTGGCAATAGCCTTACGAGTTTTTTTTTTTTTATAAATTCGCTGTCAAAGGTATATGAATGAAAAAGGAACTCACTCGATGGGTTATGATGGCGCCAAAAAAAAAAAAAAAAAACAAAAACAAACAAGGATTGTTGTTGTTGCATTTGATCCAACCCACAAAAGTGACCTTAAAAAAAAAAGAAGAAGAAATAAATAATAAAATCTGCCCTTCCTTGTATATACTAAAAGACGCGTAAAAGATTTATGAGCATCATCACGGAATGGAATGTCAATGAAATAGTTTTGCTAACGACTTTTTTGTCCTGTTTTACCTTTGTTCCATTAAAAAAAAAAAATTTTTTTTCTGCCAATCCGTTAATTGTTATTCACAATAAATAACTAAAAAAAACGAATGAACGAAAAAAAAAGTTTATCGAAGGGATTTTATTGTACTAGCGCCACGACGTGTTTGAAAATGGCACCCGTACTTGTCAGAACGGATGACATATTTTGTGGTAAAATATCATCATCGTTTCAAACGGGTGACGTGTGGGATATTCTTTTTAAGGTCTACCCCTAGGTAGAGATTTTTTTAATGGTTGCCAACTCCCCTCTAATCTCTCTCTCTCTCTCTCTCTCTCTCTCTCTCTCTCTTGTTTTTTTATACGTTTCTCTGATTACGTTCGAATTCTGGTTTTAAATTCAATAAAAAAAGGGCAGAAAATAAAAATTGATTAATTACACGTTATTAATTTAAATATTAATAAATAAAGTTGTTTAGAATTTAAAAAACGAGTAAACAAACAAACAAACAAACAAGCAAGCAAGCACGAAACGTTATAAATATAAGAATGATAATTTAATCTCAAGTAAATCGGTTGTTTTTTCATCGACAAGAAAATAACAACAACAACAACAACAAGCAAACGAGCAAGCAAGCAAGAAAACAAATAAACAAACAAACAAACAACAACGAGCAACTTTGAAACAAATGTAAAAATTTGTGTCTTATTGATAGGTTTTTTTTTTTTTTTTTTTTTTATTTAATTAAAAAAAAAAAAAATGGCGTGACGATGGCGGTCGAGTTTCATAAGTTAAATATTGATTTACGACGAGTAATCATGGCCGCCATAAGGTCGAATCGAATTTGAATCTTTGCAAATTTTTCATTTACGTGTTTTTTTTTTTTTTTTGGTTTCTTATTTTCTTTTGGTGGTGGCGGTGGTGGTGGTTTTTCCGGGGGGATAATAATTGGGTTCGTTTAATTTGCGGTTTCTCACGTTGTCGATAACGTTATTGATCGAATCCACCCCTCTTCCCCCAGAAGGTATTTTTTGTTTCGTGAAAAAGGTAAACAACGCGCGCGTATGACTGCAAATGGAATTATACGTACGTTGAAATTTGAGAAAGAAAAAAGCGTGTGTGTGTGTGTGGAAGAGAGACAGAGAGAGTGTGTGCGTGAGTGCGGGGGCCATTTAAGGCGATTTATCCTTAATTATGTCAACGAAAAAAAAAAAAAAAAAATTGACAAAATCCCCCGTGGAATGTGTCAAGTGATTTAGTTTTAAAATAATTATGTAACGACTTATATTTTCTCTTAATTGTTTATTATTAGTTAAATTTAACTAAAATCTTCTTATTTATTAATGACTTTTTTCTGCCTTTTTCCTTTTTTACACTCGTGGGATGTGAGGGGAAGGGAAGAGGAAGGGGTAGGGGGTAGGGTACAGGGCTTAACGAAAAATTTAAAAATTTGTCATTTTTTTTTTTTTTTAAATTTAAAATGGATTTTCCCTTAATTGATTATTTTTAGTTGAAATGATGCCTCGAGGATGTTTTTTAAACTTTTGATTTTGTTTTGTGTTTGTTTTTGTGACTTTTTGACTTTCAAATTCGTTATTGATACATAACGGTACATGAAATATTTCGCATGAAATTTGAAATTCTCTAAGGACGGATGGACATTTGTGAATGGCGGTTAGATGGCTCACACACAAACACCATTTCTTTTCTTTTCTTTTCTTTTCTTTTTTCTCGTGTTTGTTTTCTTAGAAAAGTAGTAGTGTATATGTGGGGGTGTGTCACGTTGGAATTTTTTACGAAAAGGAAAAAAAAAGAAAGATGGACGGTTGTTGTTGTTGTTGTATTTTCGACGACTACCGTTTTTTTTCACACGGGTAAACAATTACACGAGAGGGTAGTAATTACATGTTTTGATTTGTTTTCCTTTTGGGGTGGTTCGATTGACCGACTGATTGACTGACTGATTGACTGACTGACGTGTTTTGTTTTCGTATAAAAAGTTGAAAAAAAAAATTTTTTTTTTCTTTTCTTTTTTGCCTTTTTTTTTTTTTTTTAATTAAATAAATAAAAAAAAAAAAAAAAATCCTTTCTCACGGATTTTTTTTTTCGTTTTGACTTTTTGAAATTTCGATATCGATGACGTCGTCAGGTATTTCTAAAGGAATTTTTTTTTTTAAATAGGCTTTTATATTTCTCTCTCTCTCTCTCTCTCTCTGGGGAATAGGCTTTGGTCACAATAAAAAAAAAAATAATTAAAATTTTCGAATTTAAGAAAAAAAAGGAAAAATTTTTCAAACACGTTCGATGCGTTTTTTTTTGTAAATGGGGAGCATTCGCATACCTTAAAAAATAGTTTAGAATTCGAGAAAACAAAAACAAGAAAATAAGTAAAAGTCGAGCATAAATAAAAAAAAAAAGAAAAAGAAAAAGAGGAAAAAAAATTGAAAAGAAAGGTTTTTACGACCAAGGGTTAATTGGCGTAAGTGAACGCATGGCGCCACTATTACCTTTTTTTTTTTTTTTTTTTGGTTTTAGGGGGTTGATTTTAACATGTTTATGATCGGGGCTGATATATCCCCCCCTCAATTTGTTGCCATTCAATGCCTGAATATGTGTGACATTTCGTTATTTATTTGTTTTCCTTTTTTTTTTTTTAAGAAAGAGAAAGAGAGAGAGAGAGAGAGAGAAAATGGAAAAATAAAATAAAATGAAATAAAATATATGAAAAAAAAAAAAAAAAAAATAGAAATGGATGGTTTTACCTGATTTGTTTTTGGCTCCTAATAAGTTTTGTGATTAAACGATGAGGAGGAGGCTTTTAAAATTTTTTTTTTTTTTTTGGTCGTTTTTAACGGCGGATCGGATCCTACGATTTCTCTCTCTCTCTCTCTCTCTTTCTCTCTCTCTTTCTCTCTCTCTTTCTCTCTCCATCGAAGACCGTCAAACTCTAAAAAAAAAAAAAAAGGATGACGAGTCTGAGTACGAGCGAAGGAATGAAATACATAAAAAAAAAAAAAAAAAATGCATGCACGAATAATTTTATTTATTTATTTGTTTAGTGTTTTATATGAGTGTAATTATAATCAAGGGATCGACGTAATAAAAATTATAAAAGATTTGTTGGAACGCGAGTAATAATAAAGAAATAAAATAAAAAATTTTTTGCGCGAGGGGAGGGGAGAAGGGGTTCGGTTTAAAATTATTATTCGGAATGAATCGCGATTTGGCGAGACCCCCACGAAACAAAAAGAAAAACGAAAACATGGAGGTAAACATTTGACGTTTTACGTTTGACGTAAATATCGACCGATTTGCTCTTTTTTTTTGGCTCGATTCTGGAAAAAAAAAAAACAAAAAAAAATTCTCCATTTCGAGGTCTTACATCAGAGTGATTAGGGGGAAAGCGGGGAGAAAGAGGGGAGAAGGCGGAAGAAAAAAAAACCACGATTCACTCACTATACGGTGTTTTGTTCATGAATGAATTTTTTTTTTTTCTTTATTCATTTATTATATTTGTCATTACAAAAAAAAAATGTTTTGATAACAAAAAAAAAGTAATAATAATAATAATAATAATAATAATAATAATAATAATAATAATAATAATAATAATAATAATAATAATTTTTTACCAAAAAAAAAGAAAAAGAAAATGAAGAAAATAACCTTGCGTGGTCGTTTTTTTTTTTTTAATATCATTTTGGCCTCAGTCGGGTTATCTTGTATCTAGAACGTGAACGACGACGACGACGATTTTCATACGCATACGCATATTCATATCTGATATTGTGGGGAGCTCGTAGCGTGAGTCATTTGGGAAGGGTGCGAGATGGTCAAGATTTCATGGATGGAAAAAGAAGAGAGAAAAAGAAAAAATTTAAAGTTTCGTCACACTATTTGATATCACCACACACGCACGCACTCACTCACGCACGCATTCAAGAATAAAAAAAAAAATTGGATAAGGAATCGATTGACGCTTTGTTTTTCTGTATTATTATTATTATTATTATTATTTTGAATAGAAAATCGAGATTTTGAAATCGATGACAAATGGCGTGTTAAAAAAAAAAAAAAATTTTTACGAATTAGGGTGTTAAAGTCGTTTGGTTTTCAATTAAAAAAAAAAAAAAAAAAAAAAAAATGTTTTTAGGTGGATGAATATCATTATTATCATCCTCCCCCTTATTAGTTAGAAAACAAAACATTTGGGTTAGTTATAGAGTAGCAGAAGAACTTGTGTGTGCGTGAGTGTGCGTTTATGTAAGGATGTTATACGAAATATTCGGTTTCGAATTTCATAAAGTTTAAGAAAAACGAAAGAGAGAGAGAGAGAGAGGGGGGGGGAGAAAATTTTTATCCCTCATCTGGTTATACTAAACTTTGTCAAAATTTATATAATGAGACTTTTGGTTTCATTTTAATAAACCTAACACGCACTCATTTATCACGTCTTGTTTACCATGACAAAATCTTTGGACACTTTTTCACATTATTTATTTATTTATTTATTTACTTTTCAGCTGTGTGTTTGTATATGTGTGACCCTTCGATACGATTCTAGAAATTTTTTTTAACAACCGAACGGTTTCGTTCGTTCTCACCCCTCCCCTTCCCCCCCCCCGATCGTGTTGTGACAACATGCGATTATGTAAAAAAAAAAAAAAAATGTTTTTTTATTCTCGGGATTTTCAGATTCGCGGTTTTATTTTATCTATCCATATCGATTTATCGATCGATGAGATGAAAAAAAAATCAAAATGGCGACGGATGTGCCGATCGATTGTTTTCGCACCTGAATTCGTTTATAATATTAACATATTTATTCACATTGACAACGTCAACAAGTTCGTTGTCCTCGTTTTTCATCATTTTGTTTTCTTTCATTTCGTTTTGTTTTATCAATTAATTTTTTTTTTTTCGTTGTTTGCATTATTTTTCATTGCTCTTATTGTTTTCAATGTCTCCTCTTTTTTTTGTTGGTTCCTCTCTCTCTCTCTCGTACCCCTCCTCCTCCTCCCCCTTCTCATTTAAAAAAAAATTCTATTAAGGTTACTGACCGTTGACCGATAAAAAAAATTTTTTTTTCCTAATTTTTCGTTTGTGCGAATTCATTTACAAAACGATTTAATTTTTATTTTTCGTTTGTTGTTGTTTCGTCGTTTGTTTTCATGATCGACTTGAATGGTGAAAGATTTAAAAAAAAAAAATGGCGGCGTGAAAATTTTGTATTTTTTAATATTTTTTTTGAAAATATTTGAATTTTTTTTGGTAGAAAACTCACGATTCGGTATTAAATTATAATTATTCGTCGTCGTTTGTTTTGTTTGTTTGTTTGTTTGTTTGTTTTCGCGTCGTCGTGTAGGCAGTAAATTCGAAACAATCAAATCAAGTAAAAATTTTCGTGTTTGGCAAAGAAAATATACGTTTGATATTGAAATTTGTTTGTTTGTTTTCCAATGGATAATCGTTTGTTTTTTCGGAGATTGTTATGAAAGGATGTAAATGAGAGAGAGAGAGAGAGAGAGAGAGAGAGAGAGGAGGGGAGGGGAACCTGTTTTCTTTTTTTTTTTTTTTTATTTTTCGGTAAATTTATATCTTGTATAAATTATTAACGGTTTGTTTATTTGTTTGTTTGTTTGTTTGTTTAATATTTAAATGACATTTTACGGTACTTTTTTTTTTTTTTTTTTTGAAAATATTGATTTTTCGTTAAAATAAAAAAATTTGTAAAACACGATTGTACGATTGTTGTTGTTGTTGTTCGTTCGTTCGTTTGGCGGCGGTCAGCTACGTAGAATTTCTATATTATTATTATTATTATTATTATTATAACCGGGGGTGGCAATTTTTTGACAAAGCACAGACACGATGATATATATATATATATAAAATGTTTTAACATGAAAAGTGAAATTTATAAATAAAATCCGAGTATATAATACATATATTGTGACAAATATGAGTGACGAATTGACGGAAACACGTTTTTACAATTTTATTGTTTTTTTTTTTCTCTTTTGTTTTTATTTATTTATTTATATTTATATATCTATCTATCCATCTATCTCTCCATCTATCTATCTATCTCTATTCGTCATTCGTTTCGTTCGTTTGAATTTTTTTTTTTTTGTTTGTTTTGTTAGTTTATTTCTCTTCCGGAAAAGGAAAATTGCAATCGCGAAAATGGGCGGTGTGAAAGTTGTTTTTGTTGGGGGGAGGGGGTAAACGAATTTCCGGTTATTTTAGACCCGACATTTTTTATTTTAGGTGAGGTTTTTGATTTCGTTATTTTCGAAAATATTAATTCTTAACGTTTTTTTTTTTTTTTTGTTTTGGCGACGAATGATATATATATATATATATATATATATAAAAGTTTGTTTAAAGCGCAGAAGCGTTTTAATTTCGGCCGTAATTGTATTTTTATTAGTCCCGGTTTCGTTTGTACGCGGTTGTTATTGTGTCACACGCACACGCACACACACACGACGGCCAAATACGCATAAACACACCCGTCACGTTTATTTTATTTATTTTTATTTTTTTTCCAAATTCTGCGACGTTTACGAAAATTCGATTATATATAAATTCGTTGGGGAAATAAATTTATCAATATTATTATTATTATGAATTCGATTATCGAATCGATTTATCGACGGTCATTTTAAATTTATCTCGAGTAAAATTTTGTCGTTTTTTTTTTTTTTTTTTTTTTTAAATAAATAAATAATAAATGGGAATAATAAATTATTCGACTAGACGAGTGACGATTTGATTTTTTTTATTTAGTCGAATTATCGAATCGCCTACGGGATTAAAGTCGTCGATTTGAAAGATTAGCGAGGATTTAAAATGGATTAAGAGAGAGGATTTCGCCATCGCTCGTGTTTTTTTTTTTTTTTTTTTAACTTTTTTATTTTTTTTTTCTAATTCGATTGAAATTTTTACGAAATCGAAAGAAAAAAAAAACAAATTATTATTATTACATTATTGTTTTTGTTTTGTTGTCGAAGGAGCAGAAGACAGAAAAAAAAAAAAAAATTACGCACGTTATGTATTCGCGTAACAAGCGAGGGTTTATCGTAAGTCAAAAGAAACAATGATTGAGAGAGAGAGAGAGAAATTAATTAATGATAAACGATAGAATGAAGACGTAGGTTCCGGTTTAATTCATAATACAAATTATAAAATAACCATTTATTTTCTTTTAAATGATAATAATAATAATAATAATGATGATGATGATGATGATGATGATAAAAGTTGAAGGCGAAGATATATCCCGAGAAGGCTATGAAGGAAAAAATAAAAAAAATAAACCAAAACGATGGACAAAGGAGAGAGAAAAAAAAAAGGAAGGAAGGGATGTGATGGGAAAAGGTAAACAAGAACGAGTGAGTGAAAGACAGAAAGAAAAATAAATAAATAAAAGATGGAGGGAGTCAAGTTACAAGAAAATATTTCAGTTTTATTGGCAGTGGAAATGGATGGAATGACGTCTAATGAAGCTGAGATGGAGCCAATTAGAGAGCTCTGACACCTAAGAGAATCTGGACAGTGATTAATTACCAAAACTTCCTGCTTCTTCTTCTTCTTCTTCTTTTTCATTTTTCATAAAAAAAAAAAAATGTGCCTTTTTATTTTATTGTTGTTTACATTCGAAAAAAAATTTGTATATATATATTTATGAATGGCAGGTGTGTGTGTGTGTGTGTGTGTGTGCGTGCGTGCGTGAGTGTGTGTGTGTTTATACAAAATTTTGAAACTTTTTTCTTCTAGTAATTAATTTATCATTTGGTTAAGCAGAAGAAAATTATGACCTTTTTTTTTTTTTTTTTTTGCATCTTTTGGTTGTAATGAATTTCCTCGTATTGCAGGTTCTCTTTCTCTCTCTCTCTCTCGTTGTGTGGGGAGGGGGTAATGAAGGTTTTAAAGGTTGAGGTGTCCTACGTAGAAAATGTCGTCGAATGAAAAGGAAACGAAATTTATTTAATAATTAAATTGATAAAGTTCGAAGGGAAAAAAAATATTTACGTAATTTTGACGTCGCCATATTGTTTTCGGTGAATTTATTTGTTTGAGTTAATTGGGGAAAATTCGATAATTTATTACTCGGAACCTGGGTAATAAAATTTATTTTAAAAAAAATTATTTTTCAAATTAGGATGCGACATTTTTGTAAACCCTCCCTTCGATTCTCATTAAATGGTAAAAGTCGTAACAAAACAAATTTTCATTTGTAAAGTTATTCTCTCTTTTTCTCTCTCTCACACACACACGCACACGCACGATCTTTTCATCCCATCACGAATTTTCTGCTTTTTCTTGCCTTATGTTTTTAATTATGTCGCTAAAAAAAGAAGAAAAAAAACGTTCATTACGAATAAAAAACGAAAAAAAAAAAAAAAAAAAAAAGGTAATGGTAATAATAATTTAATCGTGGTTCCAACGAGTGAATCATTCATTTTGTTCAACGTGAAATTTAAAGTCGTAAAAAAATTATTATTTTATAATGATGATGATGATGATGATGATAATAATGATAATATGACCTTTAAGAGTAACGCACAAATCATTACACAGTTTTAAAGGGAGGAGGGTGAAGAAAGGGAGGAGAGAGGAGGAGAGGAGGGAAGAAAAGGGAAAAAAGTTTTTTATTATATATATATATTTGTAAACGTGTGTATATAAATGAATGAGAAAGAACCGTCGAGACGTAAAAACGGCAAATGAATGAATGAATGAATGAATGAACAAAAGAGTGAATGAATGAATGAAGAAAGAAAGAAAAAGAAAAAATGCAATAATAATTCGTATTAAAAAAAAAATAAAAATAAAAAAAAAAAATTCAGTAGTCATGATTTACCATTTAAACAAGGTACACAATATACCATCCATTCTTCTTGACGAAGAGAGAGAAAGAGATAGAGAGAGAAAAAGGTACATACATACATACCTGTTTTATCTCATGTGTGAAATGACTTTTTTTCTTTTTTTTTTTTTATTCTTTTTTCTTTTCTTTATTCTTTATTCTCGGACAAAATTAATTTGTTTTTTATTACATGAATTTTTAATGAGAGTAAACCCCCCAAAAAGAGAGAGAGAGACTTTGAACTTTTCGTTTGTGTCGTGTAACTCGTACCTGGCCAAACCTGAAGAGAAATAAACCTCCTGACGATGATGAGAAATTAAAATTTTTTTTTTATTTTATTTGCGGCGGTTTCCGGTTTTTGCGAAACTTTTTTTTTTTTTTAAATTCCTTTTCGATACCTGTCGAACCTTTTTTTTTTTGTTTTTGTTTTTCTTTAGTTGGGTCTTGTTTTAATAAAATCATCATTATCATCGTTTTAATCATCGTCATCATCATCATCATCATTATTATTGATTTTTTTTTTTTTTTTGTTTTTTAAATTAGAAGAATTTGTGACGACGATATCGATTGATTTTTATAAAGAAAGTTTTTAGTTGTTTTAATGAACTCCTTTTTTTTTTTTTTTGTTTTCGATGCGTGAGTTTGTTTGTCTGTCTGTCTGTTTGTTTGTTTGTTTGTTTGTTTGTTTTCTTTTCTTGCTATCATATTAATTGTTTGACATTTTTAATCAAATATTCTGATCGGAATAATTTATTTTATTCGTTGTGCCTCGTTTAATCGATTCGTTGTATTTTTTTTCTCTCTCTCTCTCTCTCTCTCTTTTTTTTTTCTTTGTTTTTTATTTATTTATTTATTAATTTATAATTGATAATTTATTATCATTATCATAATCATCATTATTATTATTACATTTAATAATAATTTTGTTGAACTTTTAACCTCATCCGTGAACTTTATTTTGAAAAAAAAAAAAAAGAAATTTGTAACTCTTTCGAATTCGGTCAAATGTTTTTTGTTTTTCCTTTGATAATAATCGATTATCATCAATTTCATTATTATTATTATTACGACCGCCACATTCCCCCCACTACCCCCGCTTCAACAATTTAATAACAGAAAAAAAAAGTCGGATCGTCTGTTTTTTTAAACAAGGACAAACGATCGGTAAACAAATTAACTTGTCTAAACCCCGAATCGTATGCGCGTTATTTAAATATAGAGAGAGAAAGAGAGAGAGAGAGAGGGGGGGAGAGATAGAGAAAGAGAGATAGAAAAAGAAAGAAAAAAAAACCCGAGTGATGTTTTCAAATTTGTTTATTAGCGTGTTAATTAATTTCGTTACGAAACAAACATGCAAACAAGCAAACGAACGAACGAAACGACTTAAAAATAAAAATAAAATTAAAAAAAATTAATTTTATAACAAAATGTTTTTTTTGCGCGGATTTTCGTCGTCTCGTTATTATTATTATTTACGTACAAGAAAAATGAATAAATATTAATAATGATGATGATGATGATGATGATAAAAGGAAGGAAATGTATGAGATTCGAATTTTTTTGTCACCACAACGTTCAAGAAATACATTTCAGTTAGGTAATTAAGAATAACAGTCGATAATCGTTTGTTTGTTTGTTTGTCCGTTTGTTTTTTTCCGGTTTATTGTCTGTTTGTTTGAATTTTCCTTTCTGTCGGTTAGGAATGGTTAACGAAACGACATTCGATTTCCGGTAAATAACAAAAAAAAAAAAAAAAAATTCGTCGCATTTGGCGCGTTAACCGATCGTTTTCAAAAAAACTTTTTTTTTTTTTTTTGAATGAGGTCATCGTTATGACGTGTTACCGTCGTCGTTGAGAGTAAGGTACGGCCTTCCGATTGTTTTGTCTCAAAAGAGAGCCAAAGTTTTTTTTTTTTTTTTTTTATTGGGGGGAAAGGGCATTATTTATTTGGCATCGAAAGAGCCACTTTGTCATTTTTGACATGCTGTATCAGCAGCATCCAAATCTAACGGTAGAAGAAGATAATTTTGCTGAGATTTTAATTTCACGTAACCGAAACTTTTGTTTTTTTGGGACGAAGTTCAAAAAAAAAAAAAAAAAATTTTTTTTTTTTTTTTTTGGTTGTTGTTTCTTTGCATCTCTTCCCGCTCGTCTCTTCCTGTTGTTTTCCCTTCACTCCTGTAAATTAGTAATTTATTACTTTTTGCTTTTTTTTTCGCTCTCTCTCTCTCTTTCTTTTACTATCTGTCTTTGTTTTGTCGTATTATTATTAAATATCACGAAAAAAAAGAATTTTTTTGACACTAATTACTCGTCTCTTTGCGAGGGAGGGTGGTCTCCTTCTTCTTCGTTTGTCTTTAATTGAAAAAAAAAAATTTTTTTGATTAATAACTTTTGTATAATTTTTACGCGTCGTGTTTTCACTTTTTTTTTTTTAAAACTCGGGGGAGGGGGGAAGAGGGGGGAGTAGGAGAGAAGTAGGAGGGGAGAGGGGAAATTTAAACGAGAAAACGAAAAGTCAAATTAATATTAATAATTTAAAAAAAAAAAAAATTTTGTTTTTTTGGCTTGGCTTGGCTTTGTTTTCAATAAAAATTATACATTAAGATAAAAAACAATAAATATAAATAAATAAATTTGTTTTGCGATTGATTAATATAGCTGTTGTTTGTCTCGCTGTTGTTGTTGTTGTTGTTGCTGTCGTGTATTTTGTACGAAATTACTTTTAATTTTAATATGTTTTGACGTTTTAAATTTTTTTTTTTTAATTTTTATTTTACGACTAGTATAATTTGTGTTGCTCGTAGAGAAATTTTTCGACGATGAGTTTGTTTTGTACGACAAACAACAAACAAGGTTTTCCTTATTTTCTCTCCTGTCTCTTTTTCCGTTACGAAATTTTTCGGTTTTATTCTTTTTTTTTTTTTTAATTCCAGGACATTCAATTAAATTCATTAGAATAAAAAAATTATTTATTTATTTATTTATTTACGTTGCGGTTGTTCACAATCGAGTATTAATTAAACGACAACAACCGGGTTGTTGTTGTTGTTGTAGTTCATTAAATTTATTTATCACTCTTGCATTTTTTTTTTTTTTTTTTTTTTTATTTTCGAATAATTTAACTTTTGGATATAAATTAATAAAAAAAAAGAAAAAAAAATTTTTTTATTTATTTATTTTTTATTTTATTACCGTATAAAAAACGCGTTAACAGTTTTTCAAGGGGGGCGGTGGAAAGAGGGAGGAGGTGGCGGCGGCGGCGGGGAGGGGGAGGGCAGAAAGGTATAAACGCTCACGATTTCATTAATGGGATTATTAAAGTTTTTAACGGCTCATTATTTATTTTATCAACTCGGGGATTTTTTTTTTCGTACGGCCATTATAATCAAACTATTTCCACTATGCGACGGTTATTATCATTATTATTATTATTATTATTATTACTATTTTTTAAATTCGTTCGTTTTGACAGAATTTTATTGACGAAATTCGAACGCGTGATGTAAAAAAAAAAAAAAATTTTTTTATCAATATTATCACACTTAAAAACTCTGTGTGTTGAAGAAGAGGATGTGAACGTCAACAACAACAACCACAACAACAACCGAAACAACGACAACAACAGGTGGTATCCGATTCGATCGTTTTTTTCTTTGTCAATTTGACGTAATAAAAATTATTCGTAGCGTGAAAAATAAATAATAATAATAAATAATAAAGAAAAACTTAATAGACGACGAAAAGTATTTTTTAATTGAATAATTAATGTCATTATTATTATTATTATCATCATTATTTATTTATTTATTTATTTATTTATTTATTTATTTACTTATGTATTCATTTATTTTTTTTTAACGAGGGGTTATTAGACTCGTAAAAATCGGGTGGTTATTTTTATTTATAAATATGCGGGTTTTCAGAGTTTTTTTTTCTTCTTTTTCTTTCGGTCTTTATTAACGGTAATAAAAAAAAAAAAAAAAAGTAACAAAATGTCGTCGTGATTTTCGTCTTTCCGTGAGTAAATAAAAATTTTTTAATAAAAAAAAAAAAAATTAACAGCAGCAGTTGTCGGCGTTAAAAATTCTGTTGTTGGATTCTGTCATCGGCGTTTCGAATTTATTCTGACATTTCGGGTCAAATCCCGATCGGCGATGTATGCGCCGTTTCCCGTTGTCGTCGTCGTTCCTTTTTTTTTTTTTTTGTCGTCTGCTTTTATTTTTATTTTTATGTGTTTGAAGGAAAAAAAAAAAAAAAAAGTTTTTTTTTTCTTTCGTCTAGAATTTGGTTGGACGATTTCATCAATCATGATTTTACGCTTACGTGAAAATGAATCCGTTACTTTTTGTTTTAATTTGACGAAATTGTCGAAAAGAGGAGGAGTGAGAGAGAGAGAGAGAGAGAGAAAGAGAGAGAAAGAGAGAGATAGAGTAGAAAAGAAGTGGGAGTGGGGAAGAGGAAAAACCCGTTAAAAAAAAATAAAAAAAATTGCGGGGGCCGCAAATGACTACTCGACGTGCATGCAAAAGTCGTGGAATAATAATAATGATGATGATGATGATGATAATGATAATGATACCTGATGATACCATCATCATCGACCGCGTTCATTCAAAAAAAAAAAAAGAAAAATGAATGAAAATGAAAATTCGGTGGTTATGAAAGAAAAAAATAACGATGTCCTTTCTAGTTTTTTTTTTTTTTCCTTAACGGACTCGATAGTAGTAAAAATGAAGGATCGATAACGATAATGATGATAACGATTACGTTTATTTTGTTTGTTGTTTGTTTGTTTGTTTGTTTGTTGTTCGGTTCAAAGTCGTAAAGAATAATTTTTTTTCCCTTCTTCCGTAATCGTGGTATTAGAATGGTGGAGTAATTTTTTTTTTTTTTTTTTTTCAATTTCGCTCGAGTTTCCGCTGCACGTGAATGAAAGATGATGATAATAATGATAATGATGACGATTTTTATTTAAAAAATAATAATAACAATAATAATTAATAAATAAATTTTTTTTTGTCGTTTTTGTTCGGTTTAACGGGGGCAGAGTCGTCGCGTTTTATAAAAAAAAAATTTTTTTTTTTACGACGGTTCGATTTTAAGAAGCGGAGAAGTGAAGAGGGAGGGAGGGTGAAACGGGGGGCGGCGGCGACGACGGGGGCTCCTTACGGGTCAGCCCCCGGAGTTAGGTATCCTATATATGACGTATGCTAATAGATTTTTATAATGAAAGATGATGGTCGGGTTTTTTTTTTTTTTTTTAATTTACAACAAAATCCAAAACAAAATTTTACCATGCTATATTGTATCAGTTGCATTTTCATTATAAGAAATATCACGCGGAGAGTCGGATCGTGGTTTTAGCGTTTTTCTCTCTCTCTCTTTACCTCTTTTTCTCTCTTTCTCATTTTCTAACCGTGGAATTAATTTTATTGAGTATACATATATATATGTATGGTTTTTTTTTTTTTTCAGTTGCCAATCGTTTAGCTACCATGCATGTTTTCTCTCTTTCTCTCTCTCTCTCTCTCTCTTTCTCTCTTTTCCAACCAACAAATATTTTAATAGATTTATTGAAATGTTATTTTTTTAAAATAAATAAATAAATTTTATTTTATTTTAATTCATGAAAGAAGAAAAAGAAAAAGAAGTGGAAAGAATTTTTTTAACTGGTTTTTTTTTTTATATACTCGAATTAAATTTCATTTTTTTCTTACGTCGATATTTGTATTTATTGATTTTTATCGATTTCCGGGGGGTGGAGGGGAGGAGATTGCCCCCTATCGTATTTTTCTTTATTTTTATCGATTTTTTTTTTTTTTAAATTTTTTTTACCGGACGGTTATATTACGTTTTAATGTTTGTTTAATTTTAATTTTTACTATTTTCGATGATTTTTAATATTGAAAACGGGGGGAAATAGAAAAGAAAACAAAAACAAACGAACAAACACGCGAACAAACAAACAAAAAAAAAAATTTAAGTTGATAACTGTCAAAAAAGGTTTCAATACCGTTTCGATATGTTTATTCATATATTTATTTTTTGTGGAATTTTGATTTTTTGTTTTGAACGAGATTATTATTATTATTATTATCATCATCATCATCATCATTTCCCCCCTTCCCCTCGCGGAAACGATGTTGTCGTTAATTTGAAAAAAAAAAAAAGTTGTGCGTGTTGTTGTTTGTTCGTAGAGCTTCTTTTCGATCCAAACAAAAATTTCGAAACGGAAATTATTATTTTTTTTTTTCTATTGACACTTTTTTTTTTTTTTTAAATAAAAGTAATTTTTCGCGGTTTTTTATTGTCGGAAAATGTCGAAAAGTAGGAAAACGAAATTGTTTGTTTGTTTGTTCGGATGTCGGACAACATTCGATTTACGTCGGTTTTTTTTAATTTATTTACTATGAATAATTTTTTTAAAATTTTCCAAATATTTTTTTAATGCGTTGAAATTTTAATTTTGTGTGTCGGTTTGTCGGTTGGTTGGTTGGTTGTCTGTCGTTGTCGTTGTTTTTGTTTTTCGAAAATTTGAAACCTTTTGTTCGAATGAAAAGTATAAATTTTAATAAAACAAACGTTAAAATTTTAAAATCGGGTAAATTTGGATTATTTAAATGATTGACTGTGACTTGGCTGACTCTCATTTGGTATTCGAACAATTAAAAATTTACGAGGGAAAAAATTAGAGAGAGAGAGAGAGAGAGAGAGAGAGTGAGTGAGTGAGTGCGTCTGTAGAAGAAAGAGAGATAGAGACAGGGACAATGAATTTGTTAAAATAAAATAAAATCGATAAATTAGGTGGTGAGGATGGCAAAAGTGAGTATTCGATTTGACATTGTGTGTGTGTGTGTGTGTGTGAGAATCACTTTTCTCGGGGGGAAAGTGGGGGGGTGGGAAATTTTTGCGACTCTCCGATCGCGTTTTTCCCTGGGAAAAAAAAAATTTTTTTATTTTTCTGTATTTAATTGCTTTTATCCCTTCATCACCTGATTTTAATTAACGGCCGTTTGTTTTTTTAATTTTTATTTGTCCCCCCAAGCCCCCTCCCGGATTCTCTTTTCCCCCTTCGCTTTACTTCCGCCGGTTTTTCTTTTGTTTTCAAAAAAAAAAAAAAGTGAAAAAAAAATTTTCCTTACTTTTTGTTTTTTTTTTTTTTTCTTTTTCCAGTAATCGTAAATTATTTATATTGAATGACTCGTGGGCTGGATAAAATTTTTTTTGTGCTATTTAACCGAAAAAAGGAAAAAGAGAGAGAAAGAGAAAGAGAGAGAAAAAGAGAGGAAAATTGCAGACAAAACGACAGGAGGGAAAATTTTTTTTCATTTTTTTATTTTATTGTTTATTTGGTTTTGATAAATAAAAAAAAAATTTTTTTTTTTTTATTTTTCACGCGTTCGAACGAAATAAAAGAAAAAAAAAAGAAAGGAAAGAAAAAAACCTGTAGGTATATACCTGAGCCGCCCGAAATTTATTTAATTTAACTACCGAACCTGAAACTTATGTCGGTCTATGATTTATTTTCTTGTTTTTTTTTATTAATTAAAAAACTATATTTACATTGTTAAAAATCTCCCTTCGTGATTCGTTTAGATTTATTTATTTTTATATATTTTTTTCATTATTAATATTATTATCATTATCATTATTATTATTATTATTCTTTCCTGATTGTTTTTCGCTCCCGTTTGTTTGTTTGTTTTCGTTTATTATTATTATTATTATTATAATAAAGAAGAGGGAAAAAAAATTTTTTTTTTTTTCTAGCGTGTTTTACTTATTCGCTTACGGTCTTCCTTTTGCGGGGGGGTGTTATCGCGGCTATTACATGATTCCCGAAAAAATTTACGATTTTTCCCGGGAGGGTAGGTAGAGGAAAAGGGAAAAGCGAAGGAATGGAATGAATCATTTGGGTTTTTTTTCGAGAAACGCGTAAAATAGAAAAAAGGATAAAATTTAAATCTTATTAATCATTCGATGGGGTATCATCGGATCGTTTTCATCCCTTTGACTAATAATAATAATAATAATAATGATAATAAGGAAACCGGCTGGGTTTTTTTTTTCCTTTTTTTCCCCCCGAATTTGTTTTTATTACTCATTATTAAGATGTTTGTTACGATAAGAATGGTTGTTGTTGTTGTTGTTGTTATTATTATTATTATTATTATTATTATTATTATTATAAAATAATATCTAATTCGGCTAATTAAATTTTTTCAAAAAAAAAAAAAAAAAAGAGAAAAAGTTGGAAGGGAGGGAAGGGATAACTTCATCGGGGTATCCAAAGGTATTCGTCGATCGTTATTACGGGGGGTGGGGGGGGTTTAATTACTGACAAAGATGGTCAGTGGTTAAGTTGGTGAAAGGTGCACCGGCAGGTTGGTTGGTTGGTTGGTTGGTCGGTTGGTTTGCTTTTTAACCCTTTGGGCCTCGAATTTTTTTTTTTTTTTCGAAAGAAAGAGAGAGAGAGAGAGTAAAATTATTCAACTGTCTCTTTTTTTTCCGTTCGGGGATTTTCGGTTGGCAATTAAGTAGATAAAAAAAAAAAAAATTTTTTTTGAATTGTGCCCGAAGGTTACGTCGACAGATTTCCAGTCGACTGAATATGTACAAAAATTAATCGTGGCTAATTGTAGTGTGTGTGTGTGTGTGTGCGCGCGCGGGGGGAGAGGACTCGTGTTTGATGAAACGTAGGAGATAAAAAATTTTCCAAATGTTTTTCCGACGGAAGTCGTTGTTTCCTCCGTCAGGATGTCCACAGTCCTTCCTTTTTCTTTTTATTTATTATTTTATTTTTTTTTTTATGGTACGAAGACCCGAAGACCTTTGACCCGTCGTAACTCGGGAGAGACCCAAATAATATTTAAATTACACACATAAATATAAATTTTTTTTTTTCCGAGTATAATTTTCGTGCCTGGTTTTGTCACGATGATGACGTCGACGACGACGACGACAACAACTTCTGGTCTTTTCGACGACTCGACGATAATCGTAAAAATTGTAATCACACTAAAATTTTATCATTTTTCGTGTCTTGGCGATTTCTCTCTCTCCCTCTCTCTCTCTCTCTCTCTCTTTCTCTTTCTCTTTCTCTCTCTCAGAATCATGTTAAACGAGTAGTAAGATAATCATCATGTGATTCGGTAGTAGAATTTATCGAAAGTAAAAGAAAAAAAAACAAAGACAAACGTTTTTCCTTCTTCTTTCTCTCTCTCTTTTTCTTTCCCTCCTCTCTCTCTCTCTCTCTCTCTCTTATTCCACCCCTCTCCCTCCCAAAAAAAAAATTAACCGTTTTCGTTAGTTTTTATTTAAATAAGGGTTTTTTAATAAAAAAAAAAAAAAACAAATGAACAATTTTATACGTGTCGGTAACATGTAAAAGCACTTTACCTGAAAAAAAAGAGAGAAAGAGAGAGAGAGAGAGAGAGAGAAAGAATTAAAAACCTGGAACGTCGTTTACACCTTTAAACGATTACTCGTCGTAATCCACTTCATTAAAAAAAAATTTTTTTTTTTTTTTTTGGTTAAGTTAAACATTGTTTTTCTTTTCTTTTTTTTTTACAGAGAAAGTCATAAATTATTTAAATGTTTTATTTGTTTTGATTATTGTTGTCAGGGTAGTTAAAAGGGGGGGGGGGTAGCCGCTAAGGGGTGAAAATCAAAGAGAACGAACGCGAGTATCGGTGGTAAAAAAAAAAAAAATAATAAAATTTCCCCGATTTTCTTTTTTCCGGGAAAAACTGCGATGTAAAACGAAACCGTTTTTTATTATCATTATTATTATCCTTATTATTATTATTATTATGATTAAACGTTTTGGGAAAACTTTTTTTTTTTTTGTGAGATGAAAGTTAGAAGAGTTGAGAATATGTTACACGTAAATGAAAAAAAATTAATTAAATTTTTTTTTTCTCTTTTTGTTTCATGTTTTGGTTTTGGTTTCCGGTTCTTCCGTTTCCGTTTTTCATCGTCAGGATCCAGCAACGGTGAGTTTTAAAATCAGAATTTGATAATGAAAAAAAAAAAAAAAGAAAGAAAAAGTTTTTTTTTTTTTTTTGTTTCTCTCTTCTTTTCCTGAATTTTTTATTTTACCATGAATTATTCATGGAAATGAAAAAAAAAAAAAAAAAAGGAAATGCGACAAAGGAAAATTTCCTCCCTCCCCCCCCCAAAAAAAGGAAGAAAAAAGTTTTCAAATTGATTCAATTAAAAAAATAAAAAAAAAATTTTTAGCGTTGAACAAACTGGAAAAAAAGGTTCGATTCCAAAAATTAAATGTGGAATAATTTTTGACGTATTATTATTATTACTATTATTATTATTATTATTTTCACTTTTATTCCAGATTGTTCTTTTCGTCGTCTGTAGTTTTTTTTTTTTTTTTTTTAGGTAATTTTCCAGGCCCGTTTTATTCCTTTCGTTTTAGGTTTTTCTGACTCGTTACGAGTCAATAATAAACGTTGAAGAGTTATTAGCGTTTATAAATAAGAAAATAATAATAATAATAATACGTATAATTTATTTAAATTTATTTATTATTATTATCATCGTCATCGTTTTTTTTTTTTTTTTTTTATAGTCATCATCCCGGTCACTACAATTTAATTTTGTAGTTTGTGACGTCGTTTTTTCAAACGTTATTAATAATTATAATAATTTTTTTTTTTTAAACAAATTGTTAATTCATTTTGCGTTTTTTTTTTTTTCATTTGTTTGTTTCGTTTGTTTGTTTCATTCGGGATTCTCGTTTGTTTTATTATTTTCTTCTCCATGGTTGTTGTTCTTGGCTCCGTTTGTCATTGGCTCCATGCTGGCGTCTCCCGTCGACCTCAACCTGACTATCGAATCTTGCTATCTCACATCTTCTCAACAGGGCGTAAGTATCCATACTTATATTTACATATATATATTTGTGTGATCCATAAAATATTTATTATTATTATTATTATTATTATTTTTAAATTCGTCTCAGGTTTTGTTTTGTTTTTTTGTTTTGTTTTCGTTTTGTTTTGTTATGTTTCCAATTCGGAAAATAAAAAAAAAAAACGAAACGAATTATTTCGCCCACTCAAATATGGCGGAGTATAAACTATTTTATATTGTTTGTTTGTTTAAGTGGCAGCAAAATGTGAGAGAGAGAGAGAGAGAGAGAGATTATATGTACCTTATTCCCCGTATTTCCCCCCTTCGTGACCGATCCGATACCTATATAAATTTAATTAATGATGAGAGTAGAAGGCGGTGGTCGATTTAATTTTGACCATGTGGGCAAAAAACGCGCGCGAAAAAAAGAACGTCATTTGAATGTGGTGCGAACGCAAACGGCAAAATGCTGTCGTCGTCATTGTCGTCGACGCTGCAGCCGTCATTGTCGTTGTGTTTAACTTTTTTTTGTGCGTCTCCATCAAGTGTCTCCATATAATCTTTTTCAACTCGTTATAACTTAAATTGCGGGTAAAACAAAACAATGTAAACAAGACGTAAACCCATGTCTGTGACATAAAACGTGAATTATTGACCTATAAATAATACGTCAAGTAGGTTTTTCCTCCCTTGTTAAATTGTTACGAATCATTTTTGTATCTCCGTATATTGTTGTTTATATATATTTATGCAATTTTTTTTTCGCATTTTCCGATTTTTTTTTTTTTTTTTTTTTTAATTTTTCCCCTCGAGAATGTTGTCGTTTGTTGTTTGTTATTTGTTGTTTGTTGCGTCGCGCACGAGGTCATCGCCGACGAAATTTTTTAAAGAGAAAAAAAAAAAATTGAAAAATGAAAGAATAAAAAAATATTTCAAACGTTTCGAATCGTTTAAATTTTTTTTTTTTTCGGAGGGAGGGGGTGAAGGGGAAGGAGAGGAGAGGGGAGGAAGGGAAAGATTTCAGGTTCGATTTTATCAATCGATTATTTTTAAAAGCAATTTTTTTGTTTTGTTATCTTTTTTTTTACGAGGGGAAAATGCAAACTGATAATGTTTTTTTTTTTTTTTTTTTAAGAAATTAAATTATGGGGTGGATGAGAAATTATTTAAATACTTTTTTTTTTTTTTTTTTCAATTAAGGTTCCTCAGGTACGCTCGCAAATTATTTAAAAAATTATTTACTTAGGTATCGCGATTAAAAAAAAAAAAAACGGGGGAAAAAAAAAAGATTTTAGTCGATAATATTTGCATCCCTTCGATATTTTTTTACCTGAATGACGACAATTATTATTATTATAACAAATTATTTGTTTTCTTTATCATCATCATCATCATTATTTATTATTATTATTATTATAAAAAAAATAAATTTGACTGTAAGGTTTGTTATTGTTGTTCTGGTTGTTGTTGTTGTTGTTGTTTGCATTTGCGTATTTTGTTGCGTTGTAAAAGTAATGAGTCCTTGGTTAGTCGTAAAAAGGAAGGAATGAATTCATTGTATTCGAATTGCGGTTAATAAAATAAATAAAAGCTCCGGGGGCGCCGTTGAACGAGTTATCTCAGCTTATATCTCAACAATTTTTTTTCTCCTTTTTACGATATGATGACGATGATGATCGCGTAGATGATGACATTAAGACAATTGACAACTTACAAGTCGAAAAAGGGAAGATGAGGGGAAAAAAAGCGCGAGGTTTAAATAATACCCCCTTCCCTCCCCCTCAGGAAAGGCGCGAAATTTGAAAAAGCGTTTTAATGTTTGTTGTTGTTGTTGTTGTCGAATTCGGATAAAAACAGTTTTCAATGTGAAATGCGTTTGTTCGCGACCCGATGTTTCGTCCGTTTTTCATTCATTCATTTTTTTCCCATTTTCCTTTTCCGGTTTAATGATCTAAAAGTTTTTCCTCGTCGTGGCAGTAGTCGTTCTTTTTTATTTTCAATTTTTTTTCCTCCATCGCGAGTTATTTTTATATACGCCAAAGGAAAAAAAAAAAAAAAAAAAAACAATTAAACGATTCCGCTTCTACATTTTTTTTTTTTTTTTTAATACCTTTTTATCTTGGTATTTATCTGTTTGTTGTTGTTTTGGTTGTTGTTTCTTTCATTTATTTCCTTCCACGTTACTTTATTTTATTTCGTTTCTTTTCGTTTTTTAAAAAAACTACGAAATTTGTGACATTAAATAATATACAAGTTTCATTAATGAAAAAGGACTTGTTTTCTTTTTTCTTTTTTATTAGAATTAATGGTTTTAACTTTATTGAATAATGAACGTCGTCGTCGTCGTCGTTTTCTTTAAGTGCTAAAGCCGATGGTGTTTTTATTCATGAAACTAAGAAAAAGAAGAAGAAGAAGAAAGAGGAAAAAACAAAAAAAAAACCCGAGAAGGAGAAAAAAAAAATTATTACGGGTTCCACATATAATTTTTTTTTTTTTTAAATTTATTTTCTTATTTATTTTGTTTGTTTTTTTCAAAATTCTTCTCTCTCTCTCTCTCTCTTTCTCTACGTCACGCGTAAATTTCGTAAGAGTAATAGATATTTGTTTTTTTTTTTTTTTAAAGTTGGCAATCGTGTGCGTTCGTGAATGCATGAGAGAGCGTGCCTGACAATTTTTTTTTTTTTTTTTGCGGAAAAGGTTCCTCGCTTCGGTTGTTTTTTTATTGTTTGTTGGTTTGTTTGTTTGTCGTCAAACAAGGAAAAGGACAAAACAAAAAAAAAAAAATTTTTTTTTTATGTTTTCGACAAACGTTTTAATTCTCGTTTGTTTATTGCTTTATTGTTGATGTTGATGCGTGACCAAACCATTTCTTTATTTTTTTTTCAAGAGTGACAGAGAGAGAGAAAGATTTTGTCGTTTAAAAAAAAAAAATTATGTAACTTATGGAAACAAATATTGTCTCTTTGTTTTTGTTTAGAAGAAAAGAAAAAAGAAAAAAAAAACGGTAAATAAGAATAATAATAAATAATAAAGATAATGAGTCTACTTCCTCCATAACAGGTATAAATAACGAAGTTGATTTGATTTGTGGTCGCGATAAGATCTGGAACGCTGGGAGGTAGCAGATGACAATCGCGTTCTCGTAAATTACGACGTGCAGTCGGCCGGTACTGGAATCCAGCCTACCGTTGTCGAAAATTGTCTTTTTTTCCGTTTTTTTTTTTTTTTGGCCTTTTGGTCGTTTGCTTTCTTTTTATTCTTCTGACACTACCACAATTACCACCCCCCACCTCTCTCTCTCTCTTTCGCTCCACCCACCCACCCACTCAACCACTCCCCACGTTCCTTAATTTTGTTTGCTCTCGTGTTTGTTTGTTTTGTTTTTATTTTTCCAGGATTACGACACATCCAAATGGAAAAGAATATGATCGATTAATTTTTACGAATAATTTTTAAAAAAAAGTTTCGGTTGCAAAAAAAAAAAATGGCGTCCGTTCATTTTTTAATCGATTTTTTCTTTTTTCTTTTCATGTGACGTCGACGTCGATTCTTCGTTCATTCATTCATTCATTCACCGGATTCCCGTTGGATCTTCGTTTAGTATGTAAGTAAAAGAAAAATTAATTTTTATTTGAATTTAGTGTACGAAATGAAAGAAGAAAAGAAAAAATCAAAATCATTGTGCCCCCCCCTTTGCTCCCTTCGCTCCCCCCTTTTTTTTCATTCCTCTCACATATTTGATTTGACGAGCTCTGCTGGAATTTTTTTTTTTTTTTTTCATTTATTTATTTAAATATGTGCCAACCCAGGAATCCACGTGGAAATAATGACTTGGAAAATTTTTATATATACATACGCACACCCGCTACGGGTACTACGTACCCGTTTTGTTAAAAAAACACGAATGCATGAAAATGACGAATCAAAAAAAAGAAAAAAAGAAAGAAAGAAAGAAAAGTTTAAAAACGATAAATCATTTTGGTCGAACTCGCACGATGATATGAATATTTTAGTAGAATTCGATAAATGACGTCAGATTTAATTGAATTTTCCACGTAGGGCTAAAAAGTTAGTGAAATTCCAAGATAACCCCCCCGCGAAATGCAATCCGAAAGTTTTGCCTTTCTAAAAAAAGAAAGAAACCCTTTTCCCGCGTTTCATGGTACGAAATAGGACGAATCGACGTGTAAATGACGTCATTTCCGGTTTTTTTTACTTTTTGTTGAAATGTTGTTGGTAGGGACTTCTCGTGTAAGCTTATACCGGTCATAATTCGTATTTTGAAAACAAACAAACAAACGTTGACATCGGGTATTCTGTGGGGGGGGGTGGGGTGGAGGACCAGAAAGCGACGGCGAAATCGAATATTTTTCTTTTTCTTTTCCTCTTTCTCTCTCTCTTCGTAGATTCGATTTCGGCGCTCTTAGGGCAATTTTTTAAAAGGCGTTGACTTATGGTCCGACTTCAAACGTTATTTGTTTATTTATTATTATAAACTTTCTATTTATGTTTATTTTATTCGTGTGTGTGTGGTTGTATCGCATCGCCATTTTATCTAGATTTTCTTCTTTTTTTATTATATCCTCTTCTCTCTCTCTCTCTCTCTTTTCATCTATATTTTTGTATCGAAATCGAGAAAGAGAGAGAGAGATCGGCGATTCATTTTTTACATTGGTAGAATTAATTGGATAATTATGACGGCGAATTTCGATTTTTCCAAACTTTTTCGATTCTATTATTATTATTATTATTATTGTTTAACGTCAGGGATTGTGACCGACCGACCGCGTGTGCGGGACGGAAACGTCGTCTGGTAATTAAAAAAAGAATTGTTTTTGTTTTTTGGTCACAAAGAAACAAACGAAGAAGTCGGACATCATGAAACCTTTCACATTAATTACATACATTCTCGTGATTATTATTATCATTACGCCGTGGAGTTTAAAATTAATTAATTATCATTGAAAACATAAACAATGGAAATTTTATAAAAACACAAACACAAAACACAAAACATTCATTTAAAAAAAAAAAAAAACTAATTTAATGTTTTCTTTTTGTTTTTTTTTTTTAAATTGGAATGCGATTTCCTGTTAGCGTGCGAAAATCGCCCCCTTTTTAAATATTCTAATAGTTTTTCCTTCTCTAAGGGCTCCCCGTTTCTCTCTCTCTCTCTCTCTCTCTCTCTTTTTTTTTTCACGTGAGAATCGGAAATCTTTTTGATGGTTGCCGAAACGACGAGTATACGTTAACGGTCGATTTGCTGTTGATTTAATCGTTCGTTGTAAACCATCCGTGATAGTGGGGGGCGATGGCGGAGGTGGTGGTGGTGGTGGTGGGGGCGGTGGCGGCGGTTCGTTGTGTAATTTTTTAATGAGATTAAAAAAAAAAAAAAAAAAAAAATTACCGTCATTGTTGTTTGCGGGTCGGTTTCGTTTTCAATTTTTCTTTTTTCTTATTCCCCCCCCCCCGGGCGCAATGATCGATAATTGATTCAATTGATTTTTTCGACCGTTGAAAAAGGTTTCATTCATTGATACCATTTATCAATTTTTTTTTTTAACATCATTCGCCGGCGAAAAATGCCGTTTTGTTCTTCAAGTAGTTTTTTTCGTTCATTGACTAGGATTGTTGTTGTTGTTTGTCGTTTTTTTTTTCTTTGAAGATTTGGGTTTTATGGTTTAAGGTTTAATTAACCGAATTTCAATCGGAAGAAGGAAGCAAATACCTTTTATCTATTTTTTTTCTCTCTCTCTCTTTTTCCTCCAGAGATTTTTATCGGCGCGGTTTCCCTATCTCTCTCTCTCTCTCTCTCTCTTTTAGTCTTTAGAATTCGCATGGGTTTATTGTAATTTTTTCATTTGAGTTCGCACGATTAAATTTTTATATTAAATGTAGTAATATCGGTAACGATGATGATGATGATGATGATCGTAACGTTTTGATTTAAAAATTTTTTTTTTTCGCGTTGCAATGATGGAAAAACCGCGGTTTTCGATGGGTGTGAACTATCAAAACAATTCATTATTATTATTATTATTATTGCGATCGACGACGACGACGAAGTTGTGGCTGTTATTAATATAAATTTTATTATTATTATTATTTTTATTCTTTGCGATGTGTGATTTCAATCCCCATTAATCGTGATCGTATTTTTTTTTTTTTTTTTCGTGATATAGAAATAAAAGGCGCGCGTGCTGTTTAGAAAAAAAAAAAAAAAAAAAAAAAAAAAAAGTCGTGAACTTTTTAAAATTCATGGAGGGAAACGAAGACAAAAAAAAAAAAAAGGAAAAAAGAAAAAAAAAGAGTCGTATTAAATAAAATTTTGTACATAATCACGTCGTAATTATTCAAAACGTTTATAATTACATCATCATCATCATTTCATCCTCGTGCCGCACCTAAGTTAATCTTTAACTATAATGTTTAATAATATTGAAGAATTTTTTTTTTTTTCTAAAAAGAAAAAGGACAAAAGGTGAAGAAAAGGGTTAATTCCTTAGTAGGGGTAGTCATTGAATACAATTATGTCAGATCAGGTTGTTCGTTTTGCCTAGAATTGTCTAGAAAAATCGATTTTTCATCCGTACTTGATTGTCGATTAAAAATTTTTCTTTTATTTTCAGACGGCTTTGCATTGGGCAGCAAAACACGGTAACGAAAACCTCGTGAAATTGATAGCGGGAACGTACAAGTTAAATCCGAACGTAAGAACGGTTAGTTGAAAAAAAAATTTTACTATAAATTATTATTATTATTAATATTTGAATCTCGTCGTCGGTATTAACAACATCACGTTCGCGAGTCGTCCACGTGCGATCCACGTTTCCAAAACCTTTTTTTTTTTCACGTCTCGTTATTATTATTGTTATTAAACTTGTGACGCAATCGAGGAAAAATTAAAAATCAAATCGTGTGTTTTAACTTCAAAACATTATCAAATTACCAATATAGAATAACGTGGTAATAATAATAATAATGATGATGATGATGATGGTTATTCGTCATCGATGTCGATCGTGTCACCACCGAACGTCTACGGTGGTTTAGAGCGAGTGACTTACACTTTTGGTGAAAAACGTAGAGAAAATTTCCTCGTCACGAGTTTTACGTGTCTCCTTTCGTAGTATAGTTAGTTAACTCCCCTCCCTCCCCCCGTGCGGAAGACATTTGAAAATTCACCCCGGAAAGGTGGGCGGGAAGGAACCGTTAAAGAAGTAACCTTAATATTCTAATAAATTGTGGGGAGTTATGACGTCAGAATCCGAATTTTTTTTTTTTTTTGGGGGGGCCGTCACACCATCAGTTTCGCGACATGATTTTTTTTGTCTGATGACGTGTTCAAGTTTGTCGTAGGGGTTATTGATAAATGATAAAGTAATGATTTTGCTTGAGAAAAATGAACGAACCTGACGCGGTCAGGTTTGTTTTATTGTCAGATCCGATGATTTTTTTTTGTTTTAAGTCGTGAACTTTGCGGTGGTCGAATGGAAACGTGTGTGCGCACGTGTCATTAGAAATTTCCAGAATGAAACGTAGAAAAAAAAAAAATTATTTTCTATTATCATTTTATCAATGAAATTTTATTAAATTGTTTTAATTATTTTATTTTCTTTTTCCGGTGCGTCGCCATGTTGCTTCTGTTCTTTTTTTTGGAAAAAAAAATGTCGACGACGATGACAGAACGGGGTAAGTGAAAATTTTTTATTTTTTTTTTTAAATAAAGTTTTTCCATTCAGGTTGTGGGTGTGAGTAAGCGAGAGGAGGAGGAGGACGAAATGAAAAAAAAAAAAATTTTTTTTGTGTTCGCACCCTTGCGACGATTGACCCCCCTCCCCTTCCATGACACGACAGCCCTTTAAATTTAAAAAATTTTCATTCCCTCTGTCGTCATTCGTCGTTCCCTATAACGAAATCGCGGTTCGCAAAATTAAAAAATATATATATATGTGATAATAATAATAATAATGAAATAAAAAAAAGGAAAAAGTGAAAAAAAAGGTTCTTAAAAGGGATGAAAGTGTCCAGACGGGATGACCCCTACGAAAAAATGTGACTTATTGCCGTATTGAAAAAGACGTAAGAACAATGAAAACAAAGAGGGAGGCAAAAAAAAAAAAAAAAAAGAAAAAAAAGAAAAGAAAAAAAAGAAAAATACAAAAGAGGGTGGGTGAAGAAGACGAAGAGGAGAAGGAGGAGAAGGAGGAGGAGGAAAAAAAAAGAGAAAAAAAAATTTCGCCGTCGTCGCCTCTGCTGCTGTCGCTGCTGCTTCTGCTGTTGCTTCTCCTCCCGTTCTCGTCGTCACCGTTATATAAATTCACATTAACTTCCTTTTTTTTTTTTTTTTTTCAATTTTAAAGTCAGGATACCTCAAACACTCGCATACAAGCACGCACATACGTACGCACATTTTTATTTATATTACATATATTGAAAATGACATTTTGAATCGTCGGGCCGACAGCTGTGCCATGTTTTTTTTTTATTTTATTTTAATTTCGAATGTAATTTTTTTTGATATATATATATATATATATATATATATATATATATATATATATATACATTTGTACACGCACGCACGCACGCACTCACGCCATATCAATAATAATATTATTATTATTTTTACTTAATGATGCCTTTCGAAGAAATTTTTATAGCGTCAAACGTGAGTGGGTCGGCGGTATTTATTTATTTATTAATCACGTTATTATTTTTGTGTTTTCTGTATAAATTCTAAAACGTTCGAACGGACGACGCGAACGGTTTCACGTACAATGCGAACCTCATAGATTTTTCGACGGGTCGTAGTCGTAATAATTTTTTTTTAAACGCGTCGCGAAATTTTTTTCCGTTTTGTTTGACTCGTTATCACGTTCGTGTCTCCGAATAAAATAGTCTGTTGAAAATCATAGAGAAAATAGGAGAAAAAAATAAAAGAAAGTTTAAAGGAAGGTAGTGAAGAGAAAAGGAAGAACAAGAACAAAATTTGAAAGGTTTAGTATAATGACGGGGTATTGAAACGATGATGAAGATATCATCGGGAATGAAACAAACAAAGACGATGACGACGAATGTAAAAGGAGAAAAAGGAGTGACGAGGGAGGGAGAGGGGAGGGAGGAGTAGGAGGGGGAGGGAGTAACATATGCATTTGAAATCGCGTATGTTTAACAAAAGAATATAATAATTACGGGCATTAAACGCATGTACGCGCGTTCGCACGCACGAATACGCGTATGCAATTGTGCGAGAAAATGTTGAGAAGTTCGATGGTTTCGTCTGGATTTTGAAGAAACGTCTCGTTTTGCAGTGTCACAAGAAAATTTTTTGAGTTGACGTGTCACGAGTAACTCTCGTAGTTTTTTTTTCAAAAATTTATTATTATTATTATTATTATCATTTGTTTTTTTTTTAGGGTTATACGCCTCTTCATTTGGCTATGCAATACGAACACGAAGAAATATTCGATTTGTTGGTTCAAGTTTACGGTAAGTTTTTAACTTTTTCCCCTTCATTTCCGGTTTCTTTTTTTAATTAATTATTTATTTAAAAATTCTCGTCGCAAATCGATTTTTCGGTTGGATGAAATGGGTTGGTGGAGTAGTAACAAAATGGTTGGTGATAAATGACGGAATTGGTATTATTATTATTATTATTATTTTTACAGCGGCCGATCAAAATTTGAGAGATTGGAGTGGGAAAAAACCGAGGCAGTATCGGGCCAACATGGACACTTCGGTATCTGCTGACACGTTTAGAAGTAAGTCGCAAACACTTCCGAGACACATGTCGAAACCTTCGATTGTTCTCCTGAGAAGAGCATCCGATTATCAAAGATTGAAAAAATCAAAAGATTCGGTAGTGAGAAAATCCTTTAATCCGCCTCGTTCCAGATTATTTTTATCATCTTCACAAAGTTATAATTTTGCCACTCTAAAGTGACGAAAAGAAAAAAGGAAAAGAGGCGGATAAAAGGAGGAAAAGAATGAAATTAAAAAAAAAAAAAAAAAAAAGAGCTTTTTATTCACGGTGGCGGTGATTTTCTTTTCGACGTCTTCTGCTTTTCCGCTTTCTTTCTTTCTTTCTTTTTTGTTTTGTTTTCGTTTTGCTTTTTTTTATTTCCTTTTTTTTCCTTTTTGATTTTCGTTTAACGGTTTTTTTTTTTTTTTAATGTTTGGGACGGTCATTTTTGTTCGATCGATCGTCCCCGATGACTTTTCGCGGGGGGGTTTCTTTTATTTTCCTATGAAGGGGACTTAAAGTTTTTCTTTTTTTTTTTTTTTAGGATATAAAAAAATGATATCCCGAAGGCAAGTCAAAGTTTTCGTTTTCGTTTTTTTAAATAGATTTTTTGATTTGCATGATTTAATTCGTTTTAATTTTCTTTTGTTGTTGTTGTTGCTTTTTCTTTTTGGCAAAGGAAAAAAGTTACGTGACTTACATGAGAAAAAGGAAAAATTCAAAGAATTTCCCTGAATTTACGTTACGTTGTTGTAAAATTTTGTGTTTGTAATTATTTACTGAACGGTAGACCGTCGGCCATATTGAATTTTTTAATTTCTACTTCATTTTTTGAAAAGGTTTAATTTAAAAAAAAAAAAACAGTTGTCGGAATGCTTATAATTATTATTATTATTTGTTTTTTTTCGTTTAATTTTTTAATTTTTCTTTTAATAGAAATCGGTAGTGGGAATGGGAATAAAAATAATTTTTCGTCTTGTTGCCGTCGGAAAAAAACTAAATAATTAGCACAATGGCAACAGTTCGTTTTTCTTTTTGGTTTTTTTTAGTGTTGGGTGAACAAAAAAAAATAAAAAGAGAAATTTTTAGATGTATTTGTATGACTGGACAGAAAGATAGATAGATAGATGAATGGATAAAGAAAGAAAGAGAGAGAGACAGAGAGAGAGAGAGGACCGAATGTGTTTGAAAGGAAAGGAGAGAAAGTGTAAGAGTGAGTGAGGAAAAAAAAAAAGGTTTTATTCAGGGCTCCGTTTAATTTATTTTTTTTCTTTTCTTTTGACACGTCGATGCAATTTTTTTAATAAATTTAAAAATCGATTCACATAAAAAAATTTAATATTTTAACTTTACCCCCTTCCTCCCCCTTTCTCTTCCTCCCTCCCCCAAGTGAAATCTTTTTTTATTTGCACGTTTTGCACATTTTCAACCCTTTTCTCGTCTTCTTTCTACCCCCTCGTGTTACCTAATTTTTTTTTTTTTAATTTTTCCCTTTATTTATTAATTTTAGTTTATGTATATATCCTTTTTTTTCCTTTTCTCTCTCTCTCTCTCTCTCTCTGCCGCCCCTTTTCTCTCTGTCTCCCTTTCTCTCTCCCTTTTTGCTTAAAAAAAATTTTTTTTTTGCATTTTTTAATTTGGACCGTCAACGAAACCTTTCATTTAAAATATGTAAAACCTTTTGATTCAATTAATTTAATTTAATTTAATTTAATTTTTTTTTTTTAAACTTGTTTTTCCGGTTTTTCTATTAATTCATCTATTGATTGATTGATTGATTGAGAGATCGATCAATGAATGGATCCATCGTTGAACCAGATACATCATTTTTTTTTCGTTTTTGCTTTTAACCGTAGGTTGGGATTCATTGTAATCGTTTTTTTTTTGTTTTTGTTTTTCCATTTGCGTGTCAGTAAACGTGTCACGTTGTTTTTCACCTTTCGTAATTAAATGTTGTCGGTTATTCTTCTACGTCCACGTCAGAAAAAAAAAAATCGTTTTTTCCCTTTGCGCGATCGTGTTTTTGAGTTTGTTTGTTGCTTGTTTTGATTTCGCGTAGTTTAGTTTTAGTTTAATCGCTTATGTAGTGAAGTAGAAAACAAAAGAACGGGTCAATAATTATATTTAAAGTGCAATTAGAATGTTCAAAGTTTTCAAATATAATTAATTACACGATTTTTAATGTTAATTTGATTTTACTTTGGTTTTCTTTTTTTTTCTTTTTTCAAAATATAAAATTTTTTCGAGGAGTATTTACACTAAAAAATTTTCTAATTTTAACTTTTATGTGTTGTGACGTTTGACCCACTCCTCTTCCCTCCCTTCCCCGACCCGTCCCCCTCCCCGCCTCCCCCCAAAAATATAAAAAAAAAAATGCTAAAACGAACTCTATCTTTTTCTTTTGTTAAATAACGATTTATTGATTTTTCTTTTCTTTCTTTTCACGTGCATGGAAAAAATTAAAAACTAACGTAAAACTAATAATAATAATAATGATAATGATGATGATAATTTTCATTATTAAAAGGTGAAAGAAGATTAAAATAATAATAATAATTTTCTATGATTATTATGATTACTACGATTGTTGGTAAGGAAAATTAGTAAATTTTTTCTTTTTCGGTTTTTTTTTTCTTTCTTTTCTTTTTTTTAATGACGTTCGAGGGGTGAGTAAAAAGAGGTAAGGAAAAGAATTAATTTAAAAAAGAAAAAAGAAAAAAAAATTCAGGAATGTTTTTTTTGTGAATTATTACAGAAATCAAAGCGCGAAAAAAATACGTAGAAAAAGAATCCGGGTTTTTGAGAATTGGTTCTCTGAATGTTCGAGTGAAGAGGACGACGGAAGCGTTCAGTAATTATTTTCTAGGGGGTCAAAGCAGCGATAAATTGTTGAAGTCTTGGGGATCCGCAGATAACGTACACGAAGTGAGTAGAGTTGCTGCTGCTGATGCTGTTGCCGCTGCTACCGCCGGTAAGGTAACGAAAATGATTTTTTTGTGTGAATTAATTTCGTTTCAGAACGATAAAAAATTAATGCAACCCCCCAAATCGGGAGCTATAAAAAAGAGAAAATCAAAACGGGAAGTCGATTACGCTCACAGCAGAAGCACTCCGACGACTCCTGTCCAGCACAGATCGAGCACCATAAGCGTGGGAAGCGTTGAAAATTACGAACAACAGGATTCGGATTCTGATACTGCTGCTGGATTCGGTGCTCAGTGGCAGAGTAAAATGTGAAAAATTCTCCTACCCCCCCCCACGCACCCCCCACACAACCCTTTATTAATTTACATGCGAGCCTTCTACTGCCGTCGATCAACAAACGATTCTGTCCTGTCTTACCTTTTTATCATTCATTAACTTTTAATCAATTGAAAATTTTTTTTTTTTTATAGCGCATCGTTTGTTTAAACAAAAACTATAAAATTTATATAAACATATATATCTATATTTTTATATTATTATTATTATTATCGTTATTTATTAATCGTGGTTGCTGTTGTTGTTGTTTGTCGTTGTTGTTTATTATTACGTAATATCGATTGTTTCGTTGCATTCGCGAGTGAATTTTTTTTTTTTCCATCACATTTTTCATCATCATCATTTTTTTTTTTTTTTTATATTGTTAATCCTTTTTGTGTAAGAAAATTTTGTTTGTTTGTTTGTTTGTTTGTTGGCTGATTGATTGATTGATTTAATCGTTAGAATAAATTTTAAGTTAGTAAATAAAAATTGGTTTGATTTTTATTTAAAAAAAAAAAAAAAGTGAAAACGATTTAGAAATAAATGGAATATTAAGTTAACGTGGACGCCATTTTGATTTTTATTATTATTATTATTATTATTTTTTTCGTACCTGAACGACGATAACGACGGATTATTGGATTTTGGAAGAATAATCGATAATGATCAATAAAAAAAAAAAAAAAAAATGTCATTTTGGAAAAGTATGGAGAAGAATGGATGAAGAAGGGAAAGCAAATAAAAAAAACGAAAACGTGACGTTTTTCCGGTAATTATTATTATTATCATTATTATTAATTTTCATACAGAAATTTGCTACGCGTAAACGCAGCGTTTTAATTTGCGTTTTTTTTTATTAATTTTATTCATTAAATCGATTCTAGGTACGTCGTGTACGTGTTCATAATTTATGTGACAAATAAATTTTTTTTTTGGGGGCAGGGTTGTGGTGGTGGTGAGGGGGTAGGATAATTAAAAACAATTTATTATCATTTTTTTTTAGAGAAATTTATTTGATAATTAAAACGACGAGAGAATAAATGAAAAAAAAAAAATGGAGAGAGAGAGAAACGTTTGAAGACCAATAAAATAAATTAAAAGAAAAAATGATGGGCGTTTGATGTAATCAATCATGAATTAGAGAAAGAGAGAGGGGGGGGACCCATAGAGTTTGAGAGTGCGGTATAGAAAATGTGATTGATGGTTTCAGGTTCCCATTGGCACCGTTAGATCCCCTTCATTTACTACCCCTCCCTCCCACAATCCCTGAATCTTGTCAGTTTCACTTGTTTTCTCCACCCGAATCAAATCAAAAAAACATGAGAGAGAGAAAGAGAGAAAGGGGTTTCATTTTTATTATCTATCGTATACTTAATAACAAAATTTTAAAATTATTATTATTATTATTGATAAGTGTTAGCTTATGGTTTTTATTATTATTATTATTTAATAGAAAATTTAAAACGTGATGACGGTGACCGTTTACGGAAAAGTTTTTTTTGTTGAAAAAATTACATCGCGTGATTGCAGACGACAAAATTTTTAAAACTTTTTATTATTATTATTATTATTATTATTATTATTATTACGAATTTGTACATTAATACAGTTTAGTGTATGTGTGTGTGTGTGTGTGTGTGTGTGCGTGAGAGAGAAAAAAAATATTAAAACAAATGTTAAATTAAAAAAATTTTTTTTTTCTCTCTCTCTTTTTTTTACGTAAGGAGTTTTGTAATACTAATTTAAAAAGTTTTTTTTTTTTTTTTTTTCGTTGCAGTGGTTATTAAGATTGCGGTAAAAGGAAGAAAAATTTCTTTTTTTTTCGAGAGAGAGAGAGAGAGAGAAAGGGTTGTTGTTGTTGTAATTTTTACTTATTCGTTTGTTAAACGTGTGTTTTCATCATTATTAACTTTTTGTGTTAATAATAATCGGCGGTAAGTTTTTCCTGTTTTTTTTTTTTTTTTAAATAAAAATTGTGTTTTCGATATGAATAAATAAATTTTTTAACGGTTTTTTATATATTTTGAATTTTATGTTTCGATTATGTAAAAATGATTTCTTATTTTTTAATGGAAATCGTTTCGGTTTTTTTTTCGATTTAAAAAAAATTCTTTTTTCTGATTGGTTGATTATTGAGTCTCTGATAAAAAAATGGCTTTTTGGATTTCTATCGGTTTTTGATTTGATTTTTGTTTGGGTATTTCTTGTTTTTTCTATTCTGGGTTTTAATTTAGTTATTATTTTCTTCATTTTATATAATTAATTAATATATAATAAAAGAAAAACAAAGTTTTAATTTAAAAATTAATAAAATTTTTTTTTTCTACTAAATTGTTTTTTTAAAGCAGAGACATCTATTGACGATATGCGTAAATAACAAGTGATAAAAGTTCCATTAAGTTCCGACAGGAATTTTTTTTTGTAATTTAGAGTCCTCTATTGATAAGAAATGTAACTAAAAAAGTAAACAATTTGATTGTATTTTTATTTGTTTTGTAAAAAATATTTTTGCAATTTAAGTTTTTTTTTTTTTTTCTTTTGATTCCATTTTGATTTTTAAAAAAAATACTATTCCCTTTTTACAATGAAAACTTGAATTTATTTTTATTTTTTGAAGAAAATAAATTTACGCTTAAAAAAAAAAAAAAAACAAAAACAAAAAATGACACATAAAATTACGTTTGAATAAAATTCAAAAAAAAAAAATTTTTTTTATACTTTTACGTATTCGTTTCATTTTAATCATTCGTTTTTGTTTTTTTTTTTTTCCTATCAAAATAAAAGGAAAAAAGTTTTTTGAATAAAAAAAAATGTCGGTGAAAATCGTACCAATCTCCAAAATCAAGATATCCAAACCCAAACATTCCCAAACATTGTTTCATTTTACTTTTTTTTCCCCTTTTTTTTTAATTATTGATTTTTTCATTGACACAGATATAGAAAATCTTTTTTTTGCCTTATTTTATAATCAAATATTTGATTTATAAAATTTAAAACTGAAATTTCTTTATAACAATTCAATTTTAAAATAATTATAATTAAAATTTTCAACGTCTTTATAAAAATAATTATTTATTTTAATTTTTTACAGATGTTCTCAACATAATTTTCAATCGCCACTTATATAATCTTGAAAAATGGTAAGAACAATAAAATAAGTATAACGCATTGAATAAAATGCGTATAATTATTATTATTATTATTTTTCTTTTAAACGAACAATCACAAACGATTCATAATTTTTAAACAAATTCATAAAATTTTTTAATTTCTTTTCAGTCTCAAGTATAAAATTAGTGATTATTATCAATTATTTTAGCATAATCACTTAAAATTTTTAATTTACAATGCTTTTTCTTATCAAATTGAATAATATCATTATCGATTTATTGATTTATTAATAATCAATCATCACATTTTCCTACCCAATCAATTCATTTTCTTTTTACATTTCGTTAAAAATTGTATTTTTGTAGTTATGCAAATTGTCGTACATTCACGTACGGCAAAAAGCCTACGTATACAAAAACATTTTTTTTAAAATTAAATTTCATTAAAGCAAAACGAATATAAAAAATCGATAATGATAATTATTATTATCAATTAAAAATGAAAAAAATCCGTACTGAAAGGTAATTAATTTAATAATTAATTATATTTTCCCAATCAAAACTTCATATTTCACGTCAGTTTAATAATCTCAGGGTAGTTAATTTTAATTATATAACTTTTTAAGATTATCTAAGATTATATATATTAACATTTGAGATTTTTTTAACGAAATTCGCAATTTTTTTTTTAACGCGCCTAAAAAAAATATTTTCATTCTTATATAAAAATAAAAAATTGTTGTTGTTGTTGTTGTTTTTTTTTTTTTCATAAGTAATTGTTGCATTAATTTAAAAAATTATTCCAAAATTTATAATATTTATTGTATCGTTCCTGTTTCTTAGTGACACGACCAAATACAATATTATACACAAAGGCATTTTCAAAAAGTATTTGTATAACTTTTACAAATTTTTATATTTAAATCCCTTTAATTTTTTCTCACTTATTTATTAATTTTTTAATCGTTTATTGCAAAAATGCAAAGTAATTAATCGTTTCCGATTATTTTCTTATTTATTCTTGTAAAAATGTAAATTTGAAAGGGTAATCAAATAACGTTAATTATTGAACATCCCTTGAATATTAATTTAATATCTTATAAGCAAAAAAAAAGAACGTTGAGAAGAAATATGATCTTGATGTAGTTACGTTGTCTCTTGTCTTTTTTTTTACTTCATTTTGATTTTTCCCACCAAACGTAGAAATTATTCTTAAAAAAATTTTTTAAATTTCGATGATTTAAATAAAAAAAGGAAATTAAAATATATAAAATGGCAACTTTGGACGAACACAATAAGGTAAGTTTTAAATAATTTAAACATGGCGACGCTATAATTTTTAAGCGGTTTTTCAAACGGAATTATTAACGGAGGGGAAAAAAAACGTACAAATATTTAACTTTTTTTTAGAGGAAATTAACTTAATTTTGTCTTCTGCTATCGTTTAATTAAAAATTTTTCGATAAATTCATTTTATTTTATAATGTACAAGTTGTTTTTTTTTTTTTTTTTTTTTTTTTCAAAACGAAAAGATAATAATTAGAAAGGAATAAGCATATTCTACAAGGCGGCCATTTTTAATTTAATTCCAAAAAAAACCGTTAACGGTTTTTTCATTTTTTTAACTCGTTGTGTTAATTGTGCTTGGTTTTTTTTTCTTTTTCTTTTTGTGTGATGAAATAATTTCTTAAATTACTTCGAAGTTGAAATTTTGTTGTTAACAATTAAAAAAAACAAAAACAATCTATTTGAGTATAAAAACAAACCGCTAAAAAGAATTTTTGCTGAATCGGTTGTTTTAAGCAAGAAAAAATTATTTTTATCTAGCAAAAGAAGAATAAAAAAAAAAAAGGTTTTTATCTTTTATCTAGGAAATTTTAAACTCTTCCTGGCAATAAATGTTTTTCGTGTCGTGTTTAAAATTTTAAAATATTTTTAAAAGTCAGTTATATTATATATTTTCAACCCTTAATTTATTCTTCTTAGAATTAAAACCGTTGAATTTTTTCACTTATTTTATTTATTTCAAATGTTTAACTTATGTATTTTATCAAATGTTAATGGATTCATTGAAATTTTCTATAAAAAACTGTTTGTCGGTTAGTGTTAATTCGATTGTCTTACTGTTTATTACATAATAAAAAAAATGTTTGTTCTCGGACCACGTATTTGTGTTGAAGATTCAGATGATGAAGACAATTTTGAAATTGGATCTGATGGTGTAGTAATCCAGGTGCAAATACATAATTTTTTTTTAAAATGAAATTTTAATAGTGATCCTAATACTGTAATTGTTTTTCTAGAAAAGAAGAGAAGAATGCGAAAGAAAAGCAAGAAGGGGGGAAATGGATCCCCGATTGGAATTTACTTTCCAATTATTGATAGATGCAACTGGATTACCTAGGAATGAAATTATGGATAATGTTTTTGAATGTAATATGGTATGATCAATTTGGTATTAGTTATTAATAATTTTAGTTTTATTTACTTATTTATTTATCATTATTTTATTTAGTTGGATGAAATAAATCAATTATTTCTTCCACACATGAGAAATAAGTTGATATGGTTTTATCAAGAAATTGAAGAACAAGAACCACCTCAACCTTTGGATATGGTATGTTTTTTTCTTTCTTTCCCCCCTCCCTCCATAATTTTGGGTTTTTTACCAAAAGAAGAAGTTATTATAATATTAATGCTTGTTTCCTGTGTGGTGTTATCAAGATGTGACCGCGCTTAAATGTCAACCTCTTGATAAAACCACATCGGTGACATGCTTTCACAACAGGATTTGGAACTTGGTTTGTTTTCGAAAACTTTGTAATTTATTGAAATTTAAATAAGTAAAAGATATATAAATAGGAATGATTTTCAGATGAAAACAGGATCATCTCGTGGTGTGTTGGGTCTTTTAGCAGCTGTACAATCTAAACCTGCAGTACCACCAAAAAAAAAATTGTTTTTAACTGATGGTTGGAGTGTACCATTGACTGGAATTTGTATTTACATGTTTCGATTAAACACTGGTAAACAATTACCAGAAGAAGGTTTTCACAAAGATCTTTTTTGTGGTGTTATCGATGCTAAAAAAATTGGATTGGTAACAACTGTTGAAAGAATTATGGAACATGTTTTTATGGAGGCATTAGCACACCCTTCACCCGGTTCGGTATTATTTAATTTTATTAAATTATAATTAATTTATTATATTTTTATTTGTTATGTTTTTTATTTAGCTATTTATGTATTCATTTTTTTTTAGATGGAGATGAAGAAGATAGTAATTGTCCGATGGTAAAAAATTCTTTATTGCCCGGCCTTCGATCATTTTGTAGTGCACTTAAAGTGTGCGAAGAAGTTTGCGATGAAGAAAATTTATTTGAAGATGGTAAAATTTTAATGTCGGGCGTAACATCCGATGAAGAAGGAAGGTAATCGCACACATTAAAATTTACTTATTTAATTCTTTTAATTTACCTCTAATTTTTTTTTTTTAATATGAATAGAATAATGGCTTTAAAACCAGATATGGTAACACAACTTGAAGAAAGAGTTAAAAATTGGATGAAAAAAGTTTCGGATGTTTTAATGGAAAGTACACAACTTAGAAAAGAAAGTGATTCAGGAGGACCTCAAGATGAGCTTGAATATTGGAAAAAAAGAGGAGCAAGATTTTCTCAAATTGTTGCACAGTTGCAAGCTCACGAAGTGACTGACTATACTATAACTACTTAAAAAAATAACCAAATATCAATCAACTTTTTAACTTTTTAATAAAAAAAAAAATATTTTTCTCAGGTGAAAATGTCTTTGCTTGTTCTTAATTTAGCACATTCGAAATCGATAAAATTATGGCGGGAAACGGATAAAAAAATAACTTATTGTTACAACGAAGCTCGAAACAATGCAAAATTTATTCAAGCCATGGAAAAATGTTGTCACTCATTATACCTTCATGATCCGGTGAGAATGAAAGATACAATATTGAGCCTGTTACAAACTGTTCGTCTCATACACAGTGTTTCACAATTTTATAACACATCAGAAAGAATTTCATCTCTCATGGTAAAGGTAAGTGTAAATTTTTTCTCTCCATATTTTAATCTTCTTTTATTTATCAATTGACTTCAATTATTCTTTATATTTTTTTATAGATCACGAATCAAATGATTGAAACGTGCAAACAGTACATAACAAACAGAGGAAACGAAACAATATGGAGTCAAGCAAGAAACGACGTACGTCAAAAACTTCAACATTGCATTCGTTTAAATAAAGTTTATAGATCGACATACGAAAATGTAAAAGCTCAACCGTTTATTCCAAATCAAATAGCTTTTAATTTTTCGGAAAATTACGTTTTTGGAAAATTTAACGGTTTCTGCGATAGATTAAGTAAAATAATTAGCATGTTTAATTTTATTGATGATTATAATTATCTATTGGAGAGAAGAATGGAAGGTTTGTATGTCTTTTTTTTCAAGATTTAAATAAACGTAATAATAAATAAAAAGTAACTTTTCAGGCCTTCTTCTCGGCGAAGATTTAGAAAAAGCTATAAGTACATTTAACGAAGCAAAAAAAGGAATTTGTTCTAGAACTTATGATTATTTAGATCAGCGAAATTTAGAATTTAATTCTGATTTAGATATTTTTATCGATAAGATTAATGAACTTAAAGGAAATATAGCAACTCTTATAGAAGAAAGTTTTTATAGCGTTTGGGAAACGCCACACGGAATAAAATATTTAATTCGATTTGAAAAGGTTTTTTTTTTTTTTTCTTATTTTAAACATTTAATTAATATTTAATTATATTTTACATGTATACTGTTATTTAGGTCAGCGTTAAAATTCCTTTGACGAAATTAGATGAAAAATACGAAAGAGTTTTAAAATATAGCGAAAAAGAAATTGATAATATAATGAAACGTTTTCGTAAAGAAAAAGATAATCCTCCATTACCGAGACATTTTCCACCGATATCCGGTAGGATAAAATGGATAAGATCACTTCAAGCGAGCGTCGAAGAATTAGCTAAAAATGTATCATCCCATTCTGTGCTTAAAAGTTTACCACAGGCATCCGAAGTTTTAAGAAAATATAACAGCGCAACAAATATATTTAAAACTTATGAGGAAGATATAAAAAAAATATGGATCACTCAAGAGGTAAATAAAACAAAATCAATTCAAATTTTTTTAATATTTTAATTGAAATTTTGTTTTTTTTTTTTTTTGTAGGTTTGGGTTATTGATGATTGTTTACAAAAACGTTTACTGGGAATCGATCCAGAATCTGGAAAACTTCAAGTAAATTTAGATTTTAGAATTAAAACATTAATCAGAGAAGCTGATTGTTTGATGAAAATGAATATACCTATACCGCCGGTAACATTAACTTTACTTTCTAAAAAAGAATATTTTACTTTAGTGAGTGATTCTTTGCAGGTGAGTTAAAAAAGAGACAAAATAATAATGATAATTCTTATTTAAATTTTGATTTTTTATACGATTTTTATTATTATATTTTAGCAACTTATAAATAATTTTCTTACGACGGTACGAAAAGTAAAATTAGAAGTTCGACCGTTATTTTTACCACAATTGGTAAGATTGACAAACATGTTAGCTCCTGGATTGAATGAAATATCATGGTCTAATCCTCAATGGATAAATTTTATTAAAAAAACAGTGGAAGCCATTAAATCTTTTGATGTTTTAGTCACAAGGTAGTCAATTTTGTTAAGATAAAATTAATCAAATGGTTTATTGTTTATTACTAAGTGAAAATTTTTTATGTACAGAGTTCACGACGTCTATACAAACAGAATTCTACAAGTTTTAAGTAGCATGCAAAAAATAACACTTTATTCCCTACCGGAAGATGAACCGTGGTCAGTTGAAGAGTTTCTACGAAAAACAAAGACTCATTGTCAAAGCGTTGCACTGGAACTGAATCGAAGGAGTTTGATGGTGGAAGAAGCTGTTGAAGAAGTTTTGGAATTAGTCAGAAAGGCTGGAGAAAATTTTAAAGGAGAAACGACTAATTTTGATTTTAATTTTGATGGTAAAACTGGTTTTCTTATCAAGAGAAAAGAAAAAAAAATTTAGTTTATGTATTTAAATTAAAAATTTTTTAGAATCTTCTCCAGCATCTGGTCAATATGAAACTTCTTTAAATACGCCAACGTCGGTTGGTTCACAACAACAACAACAACAGCAACAACAAGATTGGTCTTTAATTTGGGAATGTTTTGAAAATCCTCAAACACTTCTCGTGAATTCTTCTGGAGGTTTATCGAAAGGAATGCAAGAAATGGTTAAAAACGCCGTTGCGGAAATGAGACGTTATTATAGTAGAAAAGTGGTGGATGTTCTTATTAAAGTCACTCGTCAGTCTTTAGATTGTCTTCGAAAACGTTTTTATACGGGGGATTTACAAGGTAAAACCGATAATTTAATGTTTACGAAATTCTTCTGAAGTATTTTTTTAATTCTCTGTTATTTAAAGATCCCTCTCATCCGATTCGAAAAAAACCAGAGCCCGTATTTATAATACAAGCTATTCTTATGATTCCTAATGTCACTATAAAGCCAACTTTGGAAGAAATTCAAGAAGCTTTAATATCTGCTGGAAAATTCATAACAAGTGTTTCAAAAGGTGTTGGTCAATGGACCGGAGGAAAAGTACAAGCAGCTCCCGATAGGGTAAATTTTAGTTTTTTCTTTATCTTTTTTTAACTGTTTTCGGAACACATTTGTAAACTTACTAACATTAATTTTTTACTTTTAGAAACGTAGCTGGAAAAAATTAGCTGGACAACAAAATTTGGATTTAAAATCTAAAATGAAGGAATGTGATTCGTCTAAAGTTGAAACACCAAAAGAACGTAGAAGACGTTTATATAAATTTCATTCAGAAGAAAAATCACCTTTTCCCACTCAGGAAAAAAATTTTTACAATCACGTTATGGAAAATAAAGAAGTTGTTAAAACTTTATCACTCCTATCAACATGCATTCAAGACATAAAAAAAGAAATGAATACATTCATGGCTAGATGGAATCCTTATAAAATATTATGGACCAACGATCATTCAAACAGAAAGGATTTATTAACTATGACTCTACAAAATTTTGAATCATTATTACAAAAATATGGAGAACTTGAAAGCAATCTTTCGATAGAAAACGATTTGTTTTATTTAGGATCGTGTTTGGTTGTATCAACCGGTATTTTAATTTTTATTATAAATTTTTCTTTAAATAATAAATTAAAATTTTTAATTCTAATTTAAAATTTTCAGATCGACTCAAGTTTGGTTTATTAACCGAAGTTAAATCTTGCACTCACAGAATCGGACAAGCGTTGAAAAAAAAATATAGTCGCGAAATGGATTACGTGTATGCTGTTATTAATGAAATTGATCGAAAATTAGACAGACAAATTCGTGATCTTGATGACGTAAGATTAATAATGGATACTTTGAAAAAAATACGAGAGCAAGAAGTCGATATGGAACGTAAAATAGATCCTATCGAAGAAGCTTTCAATGTGGTTGCACGATACGAAATACCCCTGGAACAAAGTACCCTTGACCTTGTTGAAAATCTACGGTACACATGGCAAAAGCTTCAAAATAGAGCTTTGGAAGTTAACGTGTCGCTTTTAAATATGCAACCTACTTTTGAAGCTGACCTTAAAAGGAATTTAGATGCATTTAAACAAGACAACATAGATTATTGTCACGAATACAGAACGTCAGGTATTTTTCGTTGGAAAAATTTATGGAATGAAATTAAAGTTTACAAGTTAACGAAAATTTCTTATTTTTTTTTTTTCAGGACCTATGATGCCCGGTCTTACTCCAAGAGAAGCTTCTGATAGATTAATTTTATTTCAAAATCGTTTTGATGGAATGTGGAGAAAATTAATGACGTATCAAAGCGGAGAAGAATTATTTGGACTCCCACCCACTGATTATCCAGAATTAGCACAGATAAGAAAAGAATTAAACCTCCTTCAAAAACTTTATAAATTATATAATGATGTTATTGACGGAGTCAGCAGTTATTACGATATACCGTGGGGAGAAGTAAGATTTTAGTTAATTTATAAAATTCCTTAAAAATAAAAACATTTTCGATTAATAAAATTAATTTTGATTTGGGTAAAAAAAAAATACAGGTTAATATAGAAGAAATTAACAACGAGCTCATGGAATTTCAAAATAGGTGTCGCAAACTTCCCAAAGGCCTTAAAGAATGGCCTGCTTTTCATGCACTCAAACGTACAATTGATGATTTCAACGATATGTGTCCTTTACTTGAACTTATGGCTAACAAAGCAATGAAACCCCGTCATTGGCAACGTATAATGGAAGTTACAAATTTTGTTTTCGATTTAGAAAGCGAAGGATTTTGTTTAAAAAATATTTTAGAAGCGCCTTTGCTTAAATATAAAGAAGATATTGAAGACATTTGTATATCCGCAATGAAAGAAAAAGATATAGAAGCTAAACTTCGTCAAGTAACGAGCGAATGGAGTGTTCACGAACTTACTTTTATGACATTCAATAATCGTGGAGAACTACTTTTGAGAGGTGACACAACAGCGGAAACCATAGGTCAGTTGGAAGATAGTTTAATGGTATTGGGATCTCTTATGTCTAACAGGTACGTTCTTTTTTATGAATTTATTTTACATAATGTTAATAACTTAAATAAAAAATAATTTTTAGATATAATGCTCCGTTTCGTAAACAAATTCAACAGTGGGTCTATGATTTATCCAATACAAATGACATCCTAGAAAGATGGTTGTTGGTTCAAAACATGTGGGTTTATTTAGAAGCTGTTTTTGTTGGCGGTGACATTGCAAAACAACTACCGAAAGAAGCTAAACGATTTAGTAAAATCGATAAATCGTGGCAAAAAATAATGCAAAGAGCACACGAAACTCCAGGAGTTGTAAATTGTTGCGTCGGTGATGATCTTCTTAAACAACTTTTGCCTCATTTACAGGAGCAATTAGAATTATGCCAAAAATCACTTAGCGGGTACATATTTGAAATATTTATTTTTCATAAGGAAAATATTTAAATAATATAAATTTTAATTTTAGGTATCTTGAAAGAAAAAGAATGATGTTTCCACGATTTTTTTTCGTATCGGATCCAGCATTATTGGAAATACTCGGTCAAGCATCCGATTCTCACACCATTCAAAATCATTTACTATCTATATTCGATAACACTCGTTACGTAAAATTTCACGATATTGAGTATAATAAAATGACGGCTATTATTTCATCCGAGGGAGAACAAATATCATTGGAGCGTGCTGTTAGAGCAGAAGGAAGTGTCGAAACATGGTTGACGAATTTACTTCAAACAGCTCAATCTTCTCTTCATTCAATTATCAGAACAGCTTATACTATGATAAATGATTCTAATTTTAATTTGCTTTCATTCTTGGATAAAATGCCTGCTCAAGTTGGTATTTTAGGAATACAAATGATTTGGACCAGAGATGCGGAAACGGCTTTGATGCAAGCAAGACAAGATAAAAGAATGATGCCAGAAACAAATAATAAATTTTTAGATTTGTTAAATACTCTTATAGATCAGACGACAAGAGAATTAACTAAAATTGACCGAATCAAATTTGAAACTTTAATAACTATTCAAGTTCATCAAAGAGATATATTCGACATTTTGGTAAGAATAATTGGCAGGTAAATTTAAGGAATATAATCGTAATTATAATTATTATTATTATTATTTAACAGTGTCGAATTAATTTACGTTCACCAAATGATTTCGAATGGTTAAAACAATCACGATTTTATTTTAAAGATGACGTTGATAAAACTTGGATATCCATAACCGATGTGACATTCGCTTATCAAAACGAATATTTAGGTTGTACCGAAAGATTAGTTATAACACCTTTAACGGACAGGTAAATTTTTAATTTATGACGTTACCAAAAAAAATTGTTTTTCTCTAATTGAAACTACTTCTTACAGATGTTATATTACTTTGGCTCAAGCATTGGCTATGAGTATGGGAGGAAGTCCGTGTGGGCCAGCAGGAACGGGTAAAACGGAAACTGTCAAAGATATGGGTAAAACTTTGGCTAAATACGTAGTCGTTTTTAATTGCTCGGATCAAATGGATTATCGAGGATTAGGAAGGATTTACAAAGGTAAACATTTTAAACTTTAAGTTGCGAAACTTACGAAACACTATAAAAACTTTTTTTTTTTTTTTTTCCAGGCCTTGCACAATCAGGATCATGGGGATGTTTTGACGAATTTAATCGTATTGAATTACCTGTGTTATCTGTTGCTGCACAACAAGTTGCTGTTGTTTTAGGTGCTAAAAAAGAAAAAAAGAAATCATTTATTTTTACCGACGGAGATCAAATCGATCTTTGTCCCGAATTTGGAATATTTATTACAATGGTGAGATTATTTATTTATTTATAAAGCCATATATTAAGAAGGGGGAAAAAAATTTTTTTTTTTTTTTATTTTCAGAATCCAGGTTATGCGGGTAGAAAGGAATTACCTGAAAATCTTAAAATTCAATTTCGAACTGTTGCAATGATGGTACCGGATCGTCAAATAATCATTCGTGTAAAACTAGCCAGTTGTGGTTTTTTGGAAAACATAACTTTGGCTCGAAAATTTTACACACTTTATAAACTTTGCGAAGAGCAGTTAACTAAACAAGTTCATTATGATTTTGGATTAAGAAATATTCTTTCCGTCCTTCGGAGTTTAGGAGCGGCAAAAAGAGTTAATTCGAAAGATTCCGAAAGCACGATTGTCATGAGAGTTTTAAAAGATATGAATTTATCTAAATTAATTGATGAAGATGAACCTTTGTTTATGTCTTTGGTTGCTGATTTATTTCCAAATATGTCCATAGAAAAAACAATTTATCCCAATTTAGAAAATGCCATCAGTAAAAAAGTCGAAGAAGCCGGTTTGATATACCATCCTCCTTGGGTGTTAAAACTCATTCAGGTTTATAATTTTTTTTTAAATGCTTTTTTTTTTTTCTGTCAAAAAATAGTAAAGAAAAGAAATATAATTTTGTTCGCAGCTGTACGAAACACAACGAGTTCGTCATGGAATAATGACTTTAGGCCCCACCGGAGCTGGAAAAACAACTTGCATTCACACATTAATGCAAGCTTTATCTGAAATGGGAGATCCTCATCGTGAAATGAGAATGAATCCGAAAGCCATAACTGCTGCACAGATGTTTGGTCGTTTAGACGTAGCCACAAATGATTGGACGGATGGAATATTTTCGGCTTTGTGGAGGAAAACTTTAAAAATGAAAAAAGGGGATAAAATTTGGCTTGTTTTGGATGGTCCCGTCGACAGCATTTGGATAGAAAATCTTAATTCGGTTTTGGACGATAACAAAACTCTTACGTTAGCCAACGGGGATCGTCTCCCCATGTCTCAAAATTGTAAAATTATTTTCGAACCTCATAATATTGATAATGCATCACCAGCCACCGTTTCTAGAAATGGAATGGTTATTATTTTTCAATTTCTATTATAACAAGTTTTGTTTTTTTTTTTTTTTAAATCTACTTTGTAAATTTTTTTTTATTTTTAGGTATACATGAGTTCTTCTGGATTAGATTGGGAACCTGTATTAGCAGCCTGGTTAAAAACTCGAAGTAAAAAAGAATCTCAGGTATTTTTACCGCTATTCAAAGAATCATTTACTCTTGCTCATAATTACGTCACACAAAATTTGACAATGTGTATGTCCGTACTTCAATGTAACGTTATTCTTCAGGTATATATTTTTTTTACATACTCATATATAAAAATGAAATGATGATAATAATAATATAAATATGATATTTTTATGTAAGCTAATAGATTTACTGGAAGGTTTAGCACCGGTTCAAATCGATGAACCTAATCCAGAAGAATTACTTGATATGGAAATATCAAAAAAAGGACCCGCAGAAGAAGAAGAAGAAGGCGAAAATGAAGTTCAAAAACATTTATCTCCCGAACATTTGCACAGATTATTTTTATTTTCATTAGCCTGGTCAATGGGAGCTCTTTTGGATTCTCCAAGCGCCATCAAGTTTAATAAATTTGTTAGGGAAAAATTTACGTCTTTTGATTGGCCAAATTCGAGATTATATCCCGATGCTACCGTTTTTGATTTTGTCGTTAATTCTGATGGTTGGAATTTTATAAAATACTCTATTTATTTATTTATTTTTTTTCGTAAAAAGAATAAAAAATCAATTTCCGTTACGTTAGGGAAATGGGAACACTGGAGTCGCAACGTTAAAGACTATAAATATCCAGAAAGTACAACTCCAGATTACAGCAGCATACTTGTTCCCATAATTGAAAATACAAGAATGGAATTTTTAATATACACAATAGCACATCAAGGAAAAGCGGTTTTATTAATGGGTGAACAGGGATCTGCAAAAACGGTTATGATCAAGTCTTATATGAAAAGAGCTGGTACTGAAAATTTCATAGGAAGATCGTTTAATTTTTCTTCTGCTACCAGCCCTTATCAGTTTCAGGTAACACTAAATTACTTTGTTATTAATTTATTAAATTTTATATGTAATTTTTAATTATATATATTTTTAGAAAACTATTGAAAGTTTTGTAGAAAAGAGAATGGGAAATACTTTCGGTCCTGGAAATGGGAAAAAAATGATTGTATTCATTGATGACGTTAACCTTCCGCAAATTAACGAATGGGGAGATCAAATAACAAATGAAATTTTACGACAAGTCATGGATATGAAAGGATTCTATAGTTTGGAAAAACCTGGAGAATTTACATCGATAGTGGATGTGCAATTTTTAGCCGCCATGAGCCAACCCGGTAGTATACAATATAATTTTTTAAATTAATCGATTGCTGCTTTTTAAACAGTTTTTTGTATAAAAAACAAACTTTCTGTTTATTTTTCATAAAGGTGGAGGTAGGAATGATATTCCATCGAGATTAAAAAGACAATTTTGCATGTTTAACGTGTCCATACCGAGCGACGGTTCAATCGATAAAATATTTAAACTTATTGGAGAAGGTCATTATAATTCAAAACGTGGTTTTAGTCTCGAAGTGAGAAATTTAGTTAAAAAATTAGTGCCCTTAACGAGAGAGCTGTGGCAGGAAACTAGAGTAAGTTTCAAAACTGACGTCATAAGTTAAAAAAAAAATTCTAACAAATTTAAAATAATTTAAAGGCTTTCCTTCTTCCGACTCCGGCAAAATTTCATTACGTATTCAGTCTCCGAGAATTATCCAGGGTTTGGCAAGGAATGGTTGGAACTTTAAGCACGGTTTTCGACTCTGAAAAAATTCTTTTGGTATTATGGAAACATGAATGCTGTCGCGTGTTTTCTGATCGTTTTACCATATCAAAAGATAAAAATTGGTTTGATTCAATGATGACAAAAATTATCGAAACCAAACTCGGAGTCGAATATAGAGAAATGGCAGACATTAATCCTGTTTTCGTTGATTTTATGAGGTAAAAAAATAAATTGATATTTATATTGTAAAATGAACGGTGGTGATCAATTTGTTTTTTTTTTTTTTTTTTTTTTTAAGAGATGCTCCAGAGCCAACGGGTGAAGAAGGAGAAGACGCCGATATGGAATTACCGAAGGTTTACGAACCGGTTATTAATTTAAATGAATTACAAGAACGTTTGGACATGTTTTTATCTCAATTTAATGAAATGGTTCGAGGTGCTGGAATGGATTTGGTATTTTTTCCAGATGCCATGCTACACATTGTCAGGGTAACCAACAAAAAAACGTAAAATAAATTAAATTTCGGTTTCAAATTAAAAAATAATATAAAAATTATTAGATTTCAAGAGTGATACGTCATCCGAAAGGAAACGTAATGCTTGTTGGAGTTGGTGGTTCTGGAAAACAATCATTGACTAAATTAGCATCTTTTATAGCGAGTTACAAAACATTTCAAATAACTCTTACGAGGTCTTACAATTCGACAAACTTTTTAGAAGATTTAAAATTTTTGTACCGAACTTGTGGGGTCCAAGGAAAAGGTACAACTTTTATTTTTACCGATTTAGATATTAAAGAAGAAGGATTTCTTGAATATTTAAATAATATTTTATCTTCTGGTAAATTTTTTATCATTTCACTGAATTGTTTAATAATGATATTTATTTTTTTTTTTTTTTACATAAAATAATATCATGCCGTTTAATTTTAAGGTGTCATTTCAAATTTATTTAATCGCGACGAACAACAGGAAATAGTATCGGAGTTAACACCCATAATGAAACGTGAAAATCCTAAAAGAAGTCTTAATACTGAAATTATCATGGAATATTTTTTGTTTCGAACTTGTCAGAATCTTCATGTCGTTCTTTGTTTTTCTCCAGTGGGTTTTTTTTTTTTTTTTTTTTTTATAATCGTACATAAACGATATTTAATTATAATTTTTAATAATAATTGAATTTTTTTTTTTTTTTAGGTCGGTGAAAAATTTCGTACGAGGGCATTAAGGTTTCCTGCCCTCGTATCGGGATGCACAATTAATTGGTTTCATCCTTGGCCAGCAGAAGCTCTACGATTGGTTGCTAAACATTTCTTAACGGATTTCGATATTGCTTGTACCAGCGAAGTCAAAATAGAACTTGTCAATGCCTTAAGTACGATACAAGGAGCCGTTTCTTCAATATCAACGGAATATTTTCAAAGGTAAATTTTGCGTAAGTTTACGGGTTTTGAATTTTTTAAATAAAATTTTTAAAAAAAATTTTAGATTTCGTCGAGCAACTCACGTGACTCCAAAATCATATTTAAATTTTATCGGAGGTTATAAAAATATTTATCAAGCTAAACAGCAAGAATTGGGAGAAGGAGCACAAAGAATGGAAACGGGTTTACGAAAATTAGACGAAGCATCTAAATCGGTTGAAATTTTAAAAAAAGAATTGGCTGTAATGGAACAAGAATTAGCTCATGCTTCGAAAAAAGCTGAAAGAGTAAGTAAGAGTTTTTGAGTGAAATTAAAAAAAAAAAATGGATAAAACTAGTAAAAAAAAAAATTTATTTAAAGGTACTGACAGAAGTGACCGATAGAGCCATGCAAGCAGAAACGGTAAAAAATCAAGTAATGAAAGTCAAAGAAAAAGCAGAAGCTTTAGTTGCTTACATAGCTAGTGAAAAAGCTTTGGCCGAAGAAAAGTTAGAAGCAGCAAAACCGGCATTGGAAGAAGCAGAAGCGGCTTTAAATACAATTAAACCGGCTCACATTGGTAGAATAAATTTTTTTTTTTTTTTAGTAAGATTAAAAACCAATTTTTACTTTGCAATTTAACTCGGGAAATTTTTTAGCAACCGTGAGAAAACTTGGTAGACCACCACATTTAATTATGAGGATAATGGATTGCGTTTTAATACTTTTCCAAAGAAAACTTCATGCCGTTATTGGAGATGCAAGTTGTCCATGTCCTAAACCCTCGTGGGCAGAATCTTTAAAAATGATGGCTAGTACGACGTTTTTACTACAACTTCAAAATTATCCAAAAGATATAATTAATAATGAAATGGTGGAACTTTTAATGCCTTATTTCGAAATGGAAGATTATAATATGGATACAGCCAAAAGAGTTTGCGGTGACGTTGCTGGACTATTATCATGGACGAAAGCTATGGCTTTTTTTCACAGCGTCAATAAAGAAGTTTTGCCTTTAAAAGTAAGTCATTTTCCTCAAAAAAAAAATTTTTCCCGTAATAAATTTTATGATTTTTTTTAGGCTAATTTATCTCTGCAAGAAGCACGATTAAAAATAGCCATGGATGATTTGTCTCGAGCCGAAAAAGAATTAGAAGATCGAGAATTAGCTTTACAACAGGTAAAAGATCAATACGATGCAGCCGTAATGGAAAAACAAAGGTTGACAGATGCAGCTTCCATTTGCTTGCGGAAAATGACGGCGGCTACTGCTCTAATAAATGGATTAGGCGGTGAGAAAATTCGATGGACTGAACAAAGTAAAGAATTTAAAGCTCAATTGGGAAGGTTGGTCGGAGATGTACTTCTTGCAACTGGATTTCTATCGTATTGCGGACCCTACAATCAAGAATTTCGTTCGAATTTAGTCAATTCGTGGATGACGCACCTTCAGGAACGTTGCATACCTTTTACTCAAAATCTGAACATAACAAATATGCTCGTGGACAACGCTACAGTAAGTATTAAATTAATTTGTTCAGCCACGTTATAAATCATACTCATTTAAAAAAATTTTTTTTTTTTTTTTCAGATATCCGAATGGACTCTGCAAGGATTACCCAACGATGAATTATCCGTTCAGAATGCTTTAATTGTAACTAAATCTAGTTCTTATTCACTTTTAATCGATCCTCAAAGTCAAGGTAAAATGTGGATTAAAAATAAAGAAGCAGAAAACGAATTGCAGGTAAAATTAAATTTGAAATTATCATCAAGATATTTGTACAGACCAACCTTTTATCAGGTTTCGTTTTTTATTTAAATTTTAGATAACGTCTTTAAACCACAAATATTTCCGTACTCATTTAGAGGATAGTTTATCATTAGGACGACCTCTTCTTATCGAAGATGTCGGAGAAGAGCTCGATCCGGTTATTGATAACGTTCTCGAGAAAAATTTTATTAAATCGGGTTCGATTGAAAAAGTAGTCGTTGGAGACAAAGAGTGTGACGTAATGCCTGGATTTATGCTTTACATCACGACAAAACTACCAAATCCAGCGTATTCGCCCGAAATCAGTGCAAAAACTTCAATAATTGATTTTACGGTTACGATGCAAGGTTTAGAAGATCAATTGCTCGGTAGAGTTATTCTAATGGAAAAATCCGATCTCGAAGCGGAAAGAGTTCAACTCTTCGAATCTGTGATGAAAAATCAAAAAACAATGAAAGAATTAGAAAGCAATCTTCTATGCAGGCTTACGTCAACTGAAGTAAAACTATCTTTCTATTAAAAATAATGAATTTTCGTATTTTATCAATACAAACAAAAATTAATTTTTTTTTTCCCAACAGACATCCTTTGTCGACGACGAAACTCTTATTCAAGTTTTACAAGAGACAAAAAGTACAGCAGAAGAAGTTAATCAAAAATTAAAAGTTGCTGCATCGACGGAGAAAAAAATTACAATTGCGAGAGAAGAATTTCGTGCTGTCGCTGCCAGAGGTTCCGTCCTTTATTTTTTAATTGTCGAAATGAGTTACGTAAACGTCATGTATCAAAATTCGTTGAAACAATTCTTAAACCTTTTCGACAATTCAATCACGAAGTAAGGATTAATATCATTTCCCTCAATTTTTTATTAAACTCGGATTTTAAAATTAAAATGCGCTTTTGGTAGATCCACAAAATCTCAAGTTACGGAAGAAAGGATCGATATTATATTGCAATATTTAACACACGAAGTTTGGACGTTCACATTGAGAAGCCTTTACGAACGTCATAAATTATTATTTACGCTCATGTTAGCCATGAAAATTGACGTTCAAAAAGGTTTAATAACTCACGAAGAATTTTTAACATTTATAAAAGGCGGTGCTTCGTTGGATTTAAATGCAGTTCAACCGAAACCTTTCAAATGGATATTAGATATAACTTGGTTAAATCTTGTAGAAATAAGTAAATTAAAAGTTTTCAACGACGTACTCATAAAAGTTAGTTTTCTATCCATATTTTTTTTTTTATTTTAAAAAAAATTAAATAATAAATTTATGCCATTTATTTCCGCAGATAGAAAACAGCGAAAAAGAATGGTTAAATTGGTATGAAAAAGAAAAACCGGAAGAGGAAGATATACCATGCGGTTATCAAAAATCCTTGGACGTTTTCAGAAAATTACTTTTGATTCGTTCGTGGAGTCCAGACCGAACACTTTCTCAAGCGCGAAGATATATAAGTGGTAGGATTTTAGTATTCACCTAATAATTATCAGGTGTTGAGAATTTTTTTTTTTTCATATGTTAGAATCACTTGGGAAAAGATATGCAGAAGCTTGCATTCTTAATTTGGAAGCAACTTGGTCTGAATCCGAGCCTCGGACGCCATTGGTTTGCATATTATCAATCGGTTCGGATCCTTCTCCTCAAATAATCAATTTATCAAAAGTCAAAGAAGTTCGTAAGTAGTAACTTTTTACATTATTAACGTAATTAATAATTATATTTCAAATAATTTTTTTTTTGTGGTTTTTCTTTTATTAGCCGTTCGTTGCGTTTCTATGGGTCAAGGTCAAGAACTACATGCGAGACGTCTTATTTTTGATTGTATGACCAGCGGTGGTTGGGTTCTTTTACAAAATATTCATTTATCCTTACCATTTTGCAACGAAGCTATGGATGCTTTAGTAGAAACTGAAGTCATACACGAAACATTTCGATTGTGGATGACAACAGAAGTTCATACTCAGTTTCCGATCGGTTTGTTACAAATGGCGATAAAGTTCACTAACGAACCACCTCAAGGAATACGTGCAAGTTTAAAAAGAACTTATCAAAATATAACGCAGGTAAATGAAAGGTATTTTAAATTCTGACGCGAACGTGTATTACGAACGTACACTTTTACGTTTAGGATACGTTAGATTATTCGTCTCAACCCCAATGGCCACCTTTGCTTTACGCTGTTGCATTTTTACACACCGTGGTTCAAGAGAGAAAAAAATTTGGTCCGCTCGGTTGGAACATACCCTACGAATTCAATCAAGCCGATTTTGCTGCGAGTGTACAATTTATACAAAATCATTTAGACGACATGGATCCTAAAAAAGTAAATAAATATTTTCTTCTTTTAACAATTTCAAATGAATCTAAAAAAAAAAAAATCATTTTTTAATTTAAGGGAATTTCTTGGCCGACCGTATGTTACATGCTCGGCGAAGTTCAATATGGTGGTCGAGTAACCGACGATTACGACAAACGTCTTTTAACAACGTTTACTCACGTTTGGTTTTGCGACGTTCTTCTTCGTCCCGGATTTGAATTTTATAAAAATTACAAAGTTCCCATAACTCGAAATTTAAATGTTTACGTTGACTACATAAATAATTTACCTTTGACCGACAGTCCGGAAGTATTCGGTCTTCACAGCAATGCAGACATAACGTAAATATTAAAATGATTAAGTGTTTGTTTTTTTACACATACGAAAAGTAATTCTTCTTACATTTTTATGAAAATGTTTTAAGGTATCAAATCAACACGGCGAGTTGCATATTGGATACAATATTAAATGTTCAACCTAAAGAAGGAGGTTCGTCGGGAGGAGAAACACGAGAAAATACAGTTTATAAATTGTGTGATGACATGTTGGAAAAATTACCCATTCAGTACAATAATTACGAGGTTAACCTCCCCCCCCTTTGCCCTCTCCCCCCGGAAAAAAGAAATTACGTAATTAATAAAAGGAAAAATTTTAAATTTTTTTTTTTTTTTTTTGCGTTACGTCACAGGTAAAAGAAGCTTTACAAAAAATGGGAGCCTTATTACCGATGAATATATTTTTACGTCAGGAAATCGATAGAATGCAAAAAGTATTAATTGAAGTAAGGACAACGCTTTGCGATTTAAAACTTGCCATCGATGGTACAATCGTTATGAGTCAATCGTTAAGGTTAGCTTTGGATGCGATGTACGATGCCAGAATACCCGGTCGTTGGCTTAAGGTAAATCGAACACTCCGGATCGTTATTATTATTATTATTATTATTATTATTATTACTTTTTTTTTTAATTGAATATTTACGTAGGTTTCTTGGGATTCGAGTACTTTAGGTTTTTGGTTTAGTGAACTTTTGGAAAGAAATTGTCAATTCACACGTTGGTGCAATAAAAGTGCGAGACCGAAAATTTTTTGGTTAGGCGGGTTTTTCAATATCCCTGGGTTTTTAACTGCCATGCGACAGGTTGAAACAAACAAACAAATGTTTTACTGTTGTTGCTGTTGTTGTTGTCGATGTTGTTTCTGCTGTCGTTCGGAATGCTGTATTTTAGCACTTAGATTTGTTTTTTTTTTTTTTTTTTTTTAAGATCACGCAAAATTGTCATTTTAATACCACGACAAACAAAATGACAGAATGCATTTGTAAATGGAAAGATGATAAAAATATGACTTTTCATCTTTCCACCATATTTGTTTTTTTGTTTAAAGAAAGGTTCCTTTTGATAAAATTGACAGATATCTTGGGAATCTGCCACGCTCGGATTTTGGTACACTGAATTATTAGAAAGAGACGCCCAGTTCAGACGCTGGTGTAACAATGGCCGTCCATATTCATTTTGGATGACTGGCTTTTTTAATCCGCAAGGATTTTTAACTGCCATGAGACAGGTATTACGCACGAATACGCACTTTAAACGATAAAAACATGCCGCACGCACTTGCTTTAAAAATAAAAAATAAAATATTCTCACTTCCGGTGGATTAATTAATAAAATTACAAAAATGACAGGAAGTGACGCGTGCTCACAAGGGTTGGGCATTGGATTCCGTCGTCCTACAAAATCTCGTAACGAAACACAACAAAGAAGATTTACACGATTCGCCACCGGAAGGAGTTTACGTTTACGGTTTATTCTTAGAAGGAGCTGCTTTGGATCGTAAAACTGGAAAATTAATCGAAAGCCGACCGAAAGTAAATTTCGTAACTATTTTCTCAACAATAATAACAATAATATGTTTAATAATAATAATAATTTCTTTAAGGTCCTTTACGAACCGATGCCCGTTATATATATTTATGCAATTAGCAGTACGGCGGGAAAAGAATGCAGAGTTTACGAGTGTCCGATATATAGAAAACCACAGAGAACGGATCAAAAATACGTTGGGTCAATCGATTTTGAAACGGATACAAATCCACGCCATTGGACATTAAGAGGTGTTGCATTACTTTGTGATATTAAATAAATTAAAACATCATATATATATTTATTAATATATATAAATATATTTATATATGTATAAAATATACATTATTATACACAAAATAAAAATAAATTTATCAAAATAAATTTATTCAAAAAAAAAAAAAAAAAAATAATAATAATAATAATAATAATTATGCATATATAAGTATATATACATAATAATAATAAATAAGTGTAAATGGATTTCACTGAAATTTTAACGGGGTTTTTTATTTTATTTTTTTTTCTTTCTTTTTCGTTTTATGTATGCATGCTCGCGGGGTCGTGAGGGTCGTGGGGGGGAAAAAAAATAAATAATAATAAAAATTTTGTCATTAATTAAAAAGTAAATAATAATAATAAACTAATAATTAAACATATTGGCATTTCTTGCAGCTAATAACGCGTTTGCTATGACGGTAGCTGTCGTGTGATTTTTTTTATGATCGGAAAAATTACAATTACGTAAAGGTCCACTCGAATTAATATTTAATCCAGTCATCGCAGATAACATTTCTTGTCTTATCGTACTATTGGAGGAAGTTAATTTTTTCGAATGCAACGGAATTTCATTTGAATTTTTATCAACATGGTGAGTTTTTAAATAAGTTTTTATATCCGCATGACCTTTGTTCGATTTACCACCGGATGCCATTGTTTTCCTTGCTTCTTTTAACACGTCGTTGTGTATCATTTCTTCGACTTTTTGTAAATTTTCCCCGACTTTATCGTAATGATCTTTCGTTGATTTTTGTAACACGTTAAAATCCATTTTGTGCCTCGATTTAGGCTTTTCTTTAATCATACTTTTTTGCTTCGTCGTTTTCCAGTCTTCGTCGTTCGACGATGATACCATTTCCATAATTTTACCCTTTTTTTGTACCACGTGTTTTTCACTAACGTTTTTTAATTTTCTCGATATCGAATCTCTACTCTTCGATGATGGCTTGGACGGAATCGGTGATGATACCGGAGGATTCGGTTTTAAATGCGGCATGCTTAAATTACTCGATCCATTTGTTCTATTCACGAACGATTGCCTTTTCATCGCGTTGTACGACCTTTGAACTATTTGTGAATTTTCCAAAACTTCGTTTGTCACGACTCCGTCAATCGCATCCATGAGCCTTTCATCTTTTTTTTCTAATTTTAAAATGGCGCTTCTGAGTCCTTGTATTCGCTTTTGTAATTCTTTTATCTCTTCGTCTTTACTAGCTATCAATTGATCTCTGTCTTTTATGTCTCTTTGCCTTTTCTCGCATAACATTCTCAAACGACCCACTTCATTTTTAAACCTGGTTATTTCCACTCTTTGATTATAATCTCTTTCCGTCGTTCTCGCCCACGCAGTTTCCCTTCTGGCTATTAGTTCTTTAAGCTGTAGTAAATAAGATCTAAGACCATCTAATTCCGTGCTTGTTATATTTATAGGAGTTTCGTTTGTTTTCGATATTATTTCCGGCGGCACGCTTTCCGCTTTTTCTATTTCCTGTATTTGAGGCATGACGATGCTGTGTGCAAATTTCCGCCTGTCTTTTTCAAAAAACCTTTGATGTTTGTCATCCAACGGAGTTCTCGTTCTCGAAGCTAAATTACCTATGTCTTCCAAACACCTTTTTTCATTTTTAGTTATAAATACTTTTTCAGCTTCCGTATCGTATTCATTTTTTTTATCCTTAACGATTTCCAAACCCTGTTCGAGAAGTTTAAAATCTTCGGCATCTCTGAACGAAACTTCTTCCTTATCTTCTATTTCTTTTTGATTGTTTAACTGATCTTCGGATGGAAGAGAATCGGTATAAACATCCGGAGTGTTGTTGTTGTTGTTGTTTTGTGGTTTTGCAGACATTCCGCTCATGTTTGTATAGACCGTTTTCGGACGAATTTTTTGCATGGCTTCTAATGTATATTGTACATCAAGTTCAATTTTTTCACTGTCTGTAAAATCGTTGTCTACGGCTTTTTTAATATTTTCCAACTGACCGTTTAAACGTTCAAAATATTTAACGGAATTTTCAAGCAAATTAAATTTAGATTGAAGTTCTTTAGCTTTTTTCTTTTCCGCCTGTAGTTGTAACGAAAGGAAATGATTTTCAAGTGCTAAATTTTTTTCCGAGCCAATATCTCGTAATTCACCGGATTCCGAATTTCTTTTATAACTTTCTTCTGTTGTTTCGTAAACGTCTAGAAATTTTTCGCTTGCGGTGTCGTCCAATTTGTTGGCATCAACGGTTTGCTGCTTCCTCTCCTGTTTTGATTCGTTTAAAACTTTGTTTATTCTTTTTAATAATTCTTCATCACTTACCTGATTTTGTTCCATACTACGAAAATAAAACCACTAACAAAAAATTTTTTACGATTTTTATTTACTTTAAAATTTAGACACTTACAGCTATTTTTTTTCAGTGGTTACAGTAAACAAACTTCAACTGTTAGGACTCCAAATTTCAGTTAATGTTCCAAAATATCCACCATATTTAATTTTCGTTTAACAAATTCTTACAAACCCGTACATTATTAAACAACCCAATAAAAAAAAAAAAAACAAATCAAATTAAAAATTTTTCTTTTTTAAAATTCTACGGTTTCCGTTAGTATATGGGAGGGAGAAAAAAAAAAAAAAAAAAAAAAAAAAAAAAAAACGAAAATAATACTTTTATTAAAAAAAAAAAAAAAAAAAAAAAAAAAAAAAGGTAA
>NW_002987867.1:144252-163166 GCF_000006295.1 Pediculus humanus corporis | reverse complement strand
AACAAAAAATTTTTTTCGGTTTTTTTTTTCTTTAAAATTTTGACCCCTCCCGCTTTTTTTTTTCCGGGGGTCCCGGAAACCAACTTCACCCGTTGGGGCCCCCAATTTCCGTTAATGTTCCCAAAATTCCCCCCCTTTTAATTTTTGTTTAACAAATTTTTCCCAACCCCCCCCTTTTTAAACCCCCCCAAAAAAAAAACAAAACAAAACAAATTAAAAATTTTTTTTTTTTAAAATTTTTGGGGTTCCGGTGGGTTAGGGGGGGGGGGAAAAAAAAAAAAAAAAAAAAAAAAAAAAACGAAAATAATACCTTTTTTTAAAAAAAAAAAAAAAAAAAAAAAAAAAAAAAAGTAATGCAACTAAAAAGTTGATGTCAAACTTTTTAAAAGTCATAGACCCTATATTTATTTTAATGTTTCAAAACTTTTTTTTTTTTTTTTTTTTTTTTACGCTCGCATTCATAAAATATAAAATTTCATTTAGCTTATGTTTCGCCCTTACGCTCATTTATTAATTTTAAATAACTCGAATAATTATTAAAAATTAATAATTTTCCAAAAAAAAAAAAAAAAAAACATTTTAAAGTAAAAAAAATCGTTATAAACGTTTCGTTATATGAATGCCTTTGCATGTTTAACCATTATTTTCGACAAGAAAAATTATTTTTTTAATTACCCGTCTCCATTTCTTTTAGAATTTTAATTAATTGTGATTCTTTTCCCCACTCAATTCATAATAATTTTCATTTTTAAATATAAAAAACGTTTAACATTTTAACAAATAATGATAATTTTTTCACCTTTTATATTACCGGAAATAATTTCGCGGATTTTTTTTTTTAGAAGGCGGTGAACGTTGTTGTTTATGTTCTGAGCATGTACTACTCCAAGGTCTAAAGTTGGTAATGAGACCAATTGATTTTGATTTATGAAATTGGAAAGTTAACTTTGGCTTTAATAATTAAAAAAAAAGAAATATGTGATCGGCGCGGGTGCTTTAACGGTTTTTTATTATTTCGATTTTTGTTACCTTAACCAAATTATTATTTTAATTTGTAAACAATGTTAAATTGTTCGGGAAATTGGGTTTCTAAAAAATCTGATCCAACCAGGTCACAATCTCCTCCTGTTCACGATTTAACAGAAGAAGATGAAGAAAGAATAGAAAAATTGTTTAAAACTTTAGATTTAGATGGTAATGGAAAAATTGATATACACGATTTATCGGTATCGTTAAAAGAAAGTGGTGTCAGCCCGATGTATGCTAAGGTAAAAAGAAAAATCTACATTTTTCATATTTTTCTTTCCAATCTTGTTATAAATATTCAATATGACCATTCATTTTGACTATTCTCATCGAGTTTTTTTCCAACTAATCCATAAAATAAGTTATTATTATCATCAAATTCAAAATGGAGACATGTAAATTTTAATTTATACTATCTTAAACTTCACTTCATTTTATCTGATTCCCTTTTTTATTGTTATACAAAAGCTAACACAACGAGTCTTCGTTCACACTTGGACCCAATCCAGATCTATTTTAAATATCGATAATTATTATAAGCCTTTAAATATATATATATATAATTAATTTAATTATGCACTGTTTTATTATATAAATATAAATTTATAAATTTGGTAAAAGTGCCCAAAAAAATAATTTTGTGATTTTCTTTTTAATGAAATACATGAAAATAAATAGTCTTATCACATGGACGATTGATAAAAATTATTAGGTCAAATACTTATAATCGATTTATATGTACATGTATAAATATGCGACTTGTATATTTTTTTCTTTACAGAAATTTCTAGAAAGATCAGATCAGAATAACATTGGGCACATTTCATTAGAAGATTTTATTATATATGTTAAAGAACATGAAAAAAATTTAAAATTGGTTTTTACAACATTCGATAAAAATAGAGATGGTAAATTAGATATTGAAGAATTAACCAAAGCATTTAAAGAACTCGGAATTGAAATCGATGAAAGCGAAGCTCTTAAATTAGTTCAAAGGTACTTTTAAATTCAAATTAAATTCATTTATACAATTTTATTATTATTATTATTACAAGTATTTTCTCTTTTTCATTTTTCAAATTCTTTCTTTTAATATATTTACTTCAGTTACTGCATGAATTCATTAAGTTTCTACTCGGCTAATATTTAAATCGTTTATTATTATATCGGTGAGCAAGAATATAAGATTGATTGATTTAATTTTAATTTTTTTTTTTTTTTTATCGCTAATTATTTATTAAGTCTTTAATACCTAATAATACAATTAGTATTATTATTATTATTAATATAAAGTTTTTTTTGTTTTTATTGATAAATATTAACAGTTAATTGTTAAATGAAAAATTTTTTTTATTAATTTGTAATGAGTACGAGTGAAACAATCAGAGAAAGAGAAAAACATATTTTTTTCATTTATCGATAATATAAATTCTTTTTCTTTCTTTCTAGAATGGACACGGATGGAAGTTTAAATATTAGCTATAATGAATGGAGAGATTTTTTATTTTATGCACCTAGTCACGACATACAAGAACTTATTAAATATTGGAGGCATTCTTCAGCGGTAAGTTGACATGAAATTATATTTAAAAATTTCTTTACTATAATTCCATTTTTTCGGGTTTAATAGTTATAAGTAACTTGTTTGTTTATTACCAAGTTGGTGGTCATTAATGTCGCAACATTTGACTTTATTCCTTGTTTGCGTTGTTTTTTAATCATTTATATAAATCTGCTGCGTCGTCGTCGTCGTCGTCGTCGTTGTCGTTGTCGATAAACTTTTATTTATTTTTTTTTTTAATTTCATTATTTATTAATTTAATTTTGAGTAAATTACCAGAGCGAGAAAATTGAGAAATTTTTTTTTATTCTGTTGATTAAAAATTCAAATCGATTCAAACTTTATCGTGGTCGTTCTTTCTCTATCTCTCTTTACCCCCCCCCCCATCTAAAAATAATTTTTCGATAATTATGTATTGTATTGTTTTAATTTTAAAAAAATGTTGTTTTATGCCTTGACTTTCTTCTATTTCTGAAAAAGAAGCCAAAATTCTTGGTCGATGCACCGCGAGTTGAAAACTTGGCAATCGTTTTCATTTCCCATTTTAAATGTACATAGCTATTATTATTATTATTATTATTATTATTATTATTTATAAATATGGTCGTCGCTTTGATTTTTTCTCTAATCACATTTTTTTTCGTCCTTCTAATTTCTAAAATTTTGCAAAAAAAAAAAAAAACGTGAATGAATTATATCTGGAGGTTTGTCGCAGGTTTGAAACGTTAACATTATAAATTTAGAAATCATATTATTATTATTATTATTATTATTTTTGCACTTCATTTCAAACTTTATTATTATTATTATTATTATTATTATTATTATTATTATTATGTTTTTTTTTTCTATGACCTTTGATTCGTCACGTTTGTTAGAAATGCTTTATAAATTTTTTTTTGTAACATTCAAATTTAAAATATGTTAAACATATTATTTAAATTTTATTGTATCGATTCGAAACTCATCACATGTAAAAAAAAAAAAAAAAAAAAAAAAAAAAAAGGGAATAACAATTGTAATAAGAGTTCATTTAAGTAAAAAGTCGTGCCATTCATTCTAGAAAAGAAAAAGAAAAAAAAAAACAATTTTTTTTTTGTAAATTCTTCGCGACAAATTGCCTCGTAAAAGTTTTCGTCACGCTTTTTCACCCCCCCCCCTCCCCCCATTGGATATATCAAAATCGTTTAATTAATAATTTCAAATATCAACCTAATTATTATTATTATTATTATTTGTTGATTAAAATCATGACGTGTAAATTCTATTGAACTTTTATCAGTGACTAGTGTGTGTGTGTGTGTGTGTGTGTGTGTATGTAAACGAATTTTAAAAAGGCTTAAATGAAATTTCTAGAAAAAAAAAAAAAAAGAAAATGGCGTGTGCCTGAGGTCTTTCGTTTTCCTCCTTTCTCGTCTCGCGAATTTTATATTTAGGTATCAGGGAATTATGCGGGGTCCATTATTGTTATCCTTGATTTTACCCTCATCCTTGGTGGTTTAACACACACACACACACGGGGAAAAAGAAACGAAAAGTTATTGAAAAGAAGGAAGGAGCTGCTCAATCGTAATAATAATAAGACTAGCGTAGGCTTCGACCACATTCTATACGGGAACGATATGAAAATTTTCAAGTCAGCCAGTCAGTCAGTCTGTTCCGAAACGCGGTTCGGACGACTCACGTGAATGTTAAATATATATCTTAACTAAACGTAACGAACGCGAATCAATTTATTTAAACTTTTTTTTTTTTTTTCGGTTTTTTTGAAAATGTCGGATTATTATGCCGGTTTGTTATACGGATTTGATTCGTTTAATTTCAATCACAAATCGTTTCGTGAGAGTTTAGTTTTGTTTGATTTACGTTCATAAAAAAAATTAAATTAAATTAAATTGTTGTGTCGTTTAAACTAGTACGGTTGTTGTCGGTTGTCGGTTGTTTTTCGTAGTCGTCGTGTTTTGTGTTTGTTTTTTTGTTTTTTGTTGCCTTATTCTTGTTCCCCCCCCCCTTTTTTTTTTTTTTTTTTTTTTTTTTTGAATTTTCGGGTTCAAAGGTAAAAAATTTTAAAAATTGATGTATTTTGACGTGGAAGAAAAACTTGCTTTCTTTTTTTTTTCTTACACCTCGCGATCTTTTCCGTTTCCGTTATAATAAAAAAATCCTGGAGGGAAGTATCATTTCGACTAAAAGACGCTGTTGAATTTTTTAAAGATGGCGGATGAAGAAGAGAGAAAGAGATTTGTAGGAATCATTCGAATGTTTTTGAATCATGTCATGTAATTAATTCTCGAGCTTGTTGATGGCAAAATGTCTCAGATGTCGACGACAGGCACTGTTAGGTTAACAAAGATTTTTTTTTTTCGCGTAGGTATAGGAATTCAAACAGGGGCGTAACTAAATTTTGCAATTATAAAGGTTATTACGAGACCTTCAATTTCTCTCTTAGAATTTCAATGAAAATGAATTTTAAAAAGTCAATCAATGACAATGATTGAAAAAAAAAAACCGGACGGTAACGGTTAATACCGTTCGTTAGTCATTGAAATTTCGAAAGGCGGCAATGAACGAAAGGACGTGGAAGCAGAATTTGAAACGTACCTTTACAACAATGTGAGAGCGCGAACGATGCGTAATATAATTATTTTTGCAATGATTCGTCGTGCGAAAAATGGAAAAGTCTAGAAATTTCGAAATGGAATGAGTTTTTTTTTTTCAAATAGTTTTGCAACGTTTTTTTGCAATTAATTGGTAGCATAATTTCGCGTTTCGTTTTCTCCGCGAGAAAATGTTCGAGTTTTTTTTTTCTTTCTCTCTCTCTCTCTCTCTCACTTTCTCCAGAATTTAAAGTTTTATTTCATTCGAGGATTGTTTTTTAATTATTGAGAAGATCAATTCGAAAACGATTATTATTTAGATGATGACGATGACGTTACATAATAACGACAAAATGAACGTGAAAGTGAAAGCAATAAAAATTTAGTTTCGCGTCCATTGAATTTCGAAATTAGAAAAAGAAATCCATCAATGCATTTTCTCCAGATTTAATTCGCGATCACGTGACGTTCGCGTCGACGATGGTGATGATGGTGTCTGATAAAACTCCCCGGCGATGTGTGATAACACGGAATGAGGCCCGCGAAAAAAAAAAAAAAAAAAAAAAAAAAAACGGGATTTCATTCTTACGAAATTTTACGGTTTACCTTGAAATTAGTTTTTTTTGTACATAATCGACAATGACGTCATCGTCTTCGTCATCGTCGTCCATTTTTGTCAGTCGGTCGGTCGTCAATTTTTAAGTTTTTCTTTGTAACCTGTTGCCTGCCGCCTTTGGGCTTTTCCGCGTTCAAATAAATTTGATTTTCTCTATCTCTCTCTCTCTCTCTCTCTCTCTCTCTTTATCTCTCCTCCCCGCGTACGATAAAAAGAAAGCAAGTTTTTCTATCTCTCTCTCTCTCTCTCTTTTTGTGCCTTTTTTGTTATGATTTTTTTTTTTTTTTGTCTTTTTCGTTAATTTTCAAAAAAAAAGGTTTAGGTAAATGGTAAAAAAAAAAAAAAAAAAAATGAAATCGTTCGTTATAATTAACATTGAAGAAGATTTGCGGCCAAGAGGATATGAAATTTTCACGGCAACTTTTTTCCTCATCAGAATTTTTAACAGGGTAAGAACAGGCAAACATAAGAAAATTACAATGCAATGAAATTTTCGCCTTGAGCAAAGGGAAAGTTTTTTTTTTTTTTTTTTTTTTTTTTTTTTTTTTATAACCAGGTTACGGTCGTTACGAACCATAGATTTTCCCCCTCTCTCCCTGTCTCTCTCTTTCACACACGCATACATACGCATTCCATTGATTTCTTCGGTGAGATTTACTTTCTTATTGAATTTAACCAAAGGGGGAAAAAAAAAAAAAAAAAGAAAAAATGACGAACGTGTGGATTCGATAGTCGATACCGTCATCGTACGTTGCCACATTAAAACTGACAAATATTTACGACGACAACGACAACGACGACAATATGACGATAATTGTAATAAATTATTGTTTGCCATAATTTCAATTATCAAACAATTATGAAAAATCGCTCGCTCCTTTTGATAATTCGTTTGAACTTTGACGCATTCGCATAATAATAATAATAATAATAATAATAATAATAATTATTATTATCATTATCATTAACTACATCACCATTATCGTACCGATATTTTTTTTTTCTCTTTATTTTCTTATCGAAGTCAGCGAGTGGGTAACGGACGGACGGACGGACGGACGGGGGGGAATGTTTCCGGGCGCGGAAAAAAAAAGAGATTGATAATGATAATGATGATGATGATGCTGTTGGGAATATTTTTGTCGGCTAAGGTTCGAGTACACGTGTGAGAGCATGTCGGCGAATTCGTAAAAGAGATTAAAGTTCGCCATTTTGAATTTTCAAAGGAAAAAAAAAAAAAAAAAAAAAAAAAGTCATGCGCAAGAGTGCGAGTGAAAAATTCGAAAACACCGGCGACGGTTTCCTTTCGAACGTATCGGATCGGACCGAACGGAATCGGATATTCGAGTTTTTTTTTTTTTTTTTTTTTTCGCGGGGGGGTTACCGATAAAATTTTTCGACAAAATCGTCGGGTTAAAAAAATTTTTTTTTTCCCGTAAAAACAACAAACGACTGAGTGATTATTATTATTATTAATAATTTTTGATTATTATTATTATTCGTACTCTCGGTTATGTTTTTCACGGTCGACGTTTCTCACAAGAGTTTTATTTATTATTATTATTATGTAATAACAAAAGTTATAATAAATTTACAGTTATGAAAAATGGATGAAGGAAACGATAACCTTTATTCTATTAATCGGGACGTAAGTAACTGTAAATAACAAAAAAAAAATTTTTTTTTTTACGTCATCGTCCATCGTTTTATTCGAATGGATCGGAAAAATAAAGAAAAAATGAAATTTTTTCCAGTCAATAAGGGGTAAGAAAAAAAAAATCAATTCGATTAATTTTCCCCCGCTCCCCGCTTTTCCCTTCCCTCCCCGCTCTCTCCACCGGTAAAAAAATAATAATAAGGGGTGGATGTGACGAAAATTTTCTCGAAAAATCTCAACGTTTCTCCGACATATTGCGTCGGGCGACTTATTCGACCTTGAAGCTGGAGAAAATCGATATCGGCGTCCTAAAAAAAAAAAAAATTTTTTTGGATTTTGGGTCGGACTCGGGTAAACCTTTAAAAGTTCTCCCGTTCGAAAGTTTTTCACACGAACGCCCTCTCGGTTAACGCGAGGGAAAACGCAACGCGTTGAAAATTATTTTATTTTAAAAGTTTGTTAACCTTTCCGCTCCCCCGCCCTCCACCCCTCCCAAATAATTGTTTCCCTTTCCGGTTATTTTATTTCTTTTTTTATTTTTGAATTTTGTATGTAAAACTCCAGAACTGTTTTTTTTTTTTCACGACGACCACGTGATACTCAAGGTACGATTAATCGAAAATTTTTTTTTGGTTGTTGAAAACCGAACGTGTTTCTAAGAGGGTCGTAATGTGTTGATAGGCGTAAAGAGAGAGAGAGAGAGAGGGGGGAAGGAGGTAGAATTGAAAGTTATAATTTACCAGGTATCGAGTATTCTAGAATATTTAAAAAAAAAAAAAAATGATGCCTCTCGGGAAACTCGCAGACTTTGCGGAAGAGGCAGGAACGATGGTATCAGGTCGGGGGAATGGGGGGTCGGTATCTGTCGAAGGGTAAAAAGGGGACGTACCGGGATCCTCCTCAGGTGGAATCTTCCCACTTTCGCGAGTATGAACCTCCCGATGGTACTGGCTTAGGAGGGGGTTGGGCTGAAATGTAGGTTGTACTTCCGCGTTAAACGTTAGGGGAGGGGAACGCCCCTCCCTCCGGGAAAGAGTTTTAGTTGGGTAGTGGCTTCGGCTAGTGAGTCCCACCCTCTCCCTCCCTGCTACCCGCTGGGGGGGGGAAGTCAGTGCGAAATGCATTTCTCCCGAGTAAACAAAAAATAACAAAAAAAATTGTCTGCGAATCGCGATGACATTATTAACGATCATATCCTATGCTTTGTCGTAAATTGCCCTGTGACGTCAGAATTTGAAAATTTTTTTCTACGTGTCCTCTGTAGTTAATAATAATAATAATAATAATACCTTTTGAGTTTTTTTTTTTTTTTTCGTTTTTTTTTTTCAATCGAAATCTTGACCTTAAACTTTAAATTGAAGCCTTTGGCTTATTTTTTTCGATTTTGTTTTCTGTGGCATTTTGTGTGATTCCCTTCTTCGACATTTTTTTTTTTTGTTTAGTAATGCTGTAACGCTGTGACGTTTCGCTGTGACTTGTTAAAAAAATTTTCTCTAGATAGAGAGAATTATTTAAAAACTTGGAGGTATTAGAAAAAAAAAATTCATTCATTCATTCATTCATTTTTCGCGACCGTCTTAAATGTCGATTAGTCATCTCTACATTATTAGTAGGGCCAAGTCAACTAATATATTAGTTTTATAATTATTTTTTCCTCTCACCAAAATAAATAAAATAAATAAATAAATAAAAAATTCGGTTCTAGTTGAGATTCTTTCTTTTGTTTTCTATTATTTAGAATAAAATAATAAATTTTTCTACATCCCATGAATTCTTTTCGAGTTTCTTGGTACCCAGTCCAGATCTCGATCGCGAAACCTGTAAAACCGTAAGTTTGTGTTTTTAAAAAAAAAAAAAAAAAAAAAAAAAATTTTCATTTTTCATTTTCAACATTTTTTTCCCACGTTTTTTACCCACGTTTCCTTAAGTTTTTTTTTTTTTTTTTTTTTTTTTTTTTTTTTTGTATTGTGTATTTTTATGAAATTTTTAAAATATGTTTTTTTTTTGTTTCACGTTGATTATAGTACCTTGACATTGGAGAAGATTTAAACGTTCCCGATGACTTTACCGCCAAAGAGATGATGACGGGAATGTGGTGGCGTCATTTGGTAGCCGGAGGAATCGCCGGTGGAGTTTCAAGGTCTTGCACGGCTCCGTTGGATAGAATAAAAGTTTACTTACAAGTGAGTCATGATAATGATGACGTTTACACAAGGGGGGGGGGGAGGAGGGAGTGATGATGACGCGATAATCAAACATTTTTTATTTCAGGTTCACGGATCGTTTAAAAAAATGAGCATCAAAGATTGCCTTAGCGGAATGCTGAGAGAAGGTGGGATTCAATCACTTTGGCGTGGTAACGGAATAAACGTTTTAAAAATAGCACCGGAATCAGCAATAAAATTCATGGCGTACGAGCAAGCGAAAAGAGCCATCAGGTGGAGTCACACGAGAGAGCTTTCCATGTTAGAAAGATTTGCAGCGGGTTCGATAGCGGGAGGAATAAGTCAAACAGTGATTTACCCTTTGGAAGTACGAATAACTTTTTTCTTTTTGTGATGGCACAACGTGTTAAATAATATTTTATTGATTTTACCCCCCCTCCCCCCTCATTGGTTGGCAGGTTATGAAAACGAGGTTAGCTTTAAGGAAAACCGGAGAATACAAAAGTATAATACACGCGGCCAAAGTGATATACGCGAGAGAAGGGTTAAGATGTTTTTACAGAGGCTACGTACCAAATTTACTAGGTATCATACCTTATGCGGGAATTGATCTCGCAGTTTACGAAACACTTAAGAACACGTACATAAGCAAACACGGAGGATCGGACGAACAGCCGGCCGTGGCATTGTTATTAGCTTGCGGAACTATAAGCACGATATGCGGACAAGTGTGCAGTTATCCTCTCGCTCTCGTAAGAACGAGATTACAAGCCAAAGGTAACATTATTATTATTATTATTATTATTATTATTTGTTTTAAATCGGGAATGATTTATTTTCGTGCGAAAACCGGCAGCAGCAGCAACAGCAAAACATTGCCAAAAATTTCAATGGCGAAGGTCTATTTTACGAATGGTTGCATGCGAATCACGTATATTATTTTTATACGTGGTCCCGGCGCCCCCTAGTCGGCGGGGGGAGTTCGCCCCCCGTCTCTTTTGTTTATTTATAAATTTTTAAATGTTTTTTTTGTTTTCCGGTAGTTGTCACGACGGCAGAAGATCAGAAAAATTGCAAGATGAGCACGGTATTCAAAACGATAATACAAAAAGAGGGATTCATGGGATTGTATAGGGGGATAGCGCCGAATTTTCTCAAAGTCATACCTGCGGTTTCAATTAGTTACGTCGTTTACGAAAGGTGTCGCCTCCTATTGGGAGTGGACATGACCTGACTTAAAAAATTCCTATTAGTTTTAAACTAATCATTATTAATCATTATTATATTTCAAAACGTTCATTATTATTTATTTCAATTGAATGGTGAGCATGGATTAGAAACAAGTTGTAGTGAAAAAAAAGTAGACATTTTAACTTTATGTACCTTATATTATTATTATTATTATTATTTCTTTTTTTTTTTTTTTTTTTTTTTTTTTGTTTTTCAGGTATCCAATTTTTTTTTTTAAGGTTTTTACAACAATAACTTGTATTTTAATATAATAATCCAACACATGCAACACACTCCGCTCATAGATGGAAAATTTAACATTGGAAGAAAAAATTATTATCGATTATTATTATTATTATTGATTATTATTATCGATTATTATTATTGATTATTGCTTTATAATTTTTTTTTTTTGGGAAATTACAGATTGCCGCCGGTTGAGAGAGAAGAAAAATAAATTTTCTTTCTTTTTTTTTTTTTTTTTTTTTTTGCAATAATTCGAGAGCCGATGAAATATCATCGTTTCATCATTTTTTTTTCTTAACCCCTTTCTTAACAAAGAGGTCAAAGGTTAATTCATTCATAGAATGAAAATAGAATTTAAAAAAAAAAAAATTTGTTTTCTTACCGACAACAGTTCAAAACAATTGATGAAATATTGTTAAGAAAAAAAAAATTTTTTTTTTTTTTTTTACTCCTCCTCTTTAATGATAATTTAAATTATTATTATTATTATTATTATCATTATTATCATTATTATCATTATTATTATTATTATATTTATTATATTGAAAATAAAATTTTCCGAATGAATCTGAACCAGCCAATCATTTTTTTTTTTTTTTTTTTTGGAATCCAAAAAGAAAAAAAATAAAAATTGTGTTTATATGATATATTAATATATATATATATAATAATATAATCGTACTTACTATGGGAAAATACTCATCGGTCTCGTTTAGGAAAAAAAAGAAAATGTCCATGTATATTATATATATTATTATATTATATATATAGAAAGACAGAGAGAGAGAGAAACAACAATTCTTTCACATATGATATTATTATTATTTTGATTTTTTTTTAATTAAATAAATAAATTAAATTAACAAAAATAAATCGATATAATGTTTTTCTATAATAATAATAATAATAATAATAATAATAATGATACAAAAAAAAATTTTTTTTTCTTTTCCATTCGTTTGTTTGATTGTTTGTTTGTTTCGCTTAATTTTAAAATGAAAAAAAGCAAAAAAAAAAAAAAAAATTTTTTTTTTATAACGATAACTTTTCCATTATTATTATTATTATTATTATTAATAATATTTATTGTTAAGTAATAATGATGATAATTTAAAAAAAAAAAAAAAATTATGTAAATTGTTACCAAAACAAACGTTGTGATATATATATATATATATAAAAAAAAAGGAAAGTCAATAGAAAAAGAAGAAAAGGAGAGAGAGAGAGAGAGAAAGAGTTTTTTTTTTCATTTCAATTAAAATCTTTTTTTTCTTTTCTTCGTTTGTTTGGTTGTTGCTATTGATGATGATGATGATGATGATACTGCTGTTCCTGTTGTTGTTGTTGTTGTTATTGTTGTTATTGTTCTTTTGTACTTATTTTAATTATTTAATTAATTATTAATTAAGAAATAATAATAAGAAAGAAAAGATGAGAGATTTTTTTTCATTTTATGTATAAATGTTTGTTTGTTTGTTCGTTTGTTTTTAATTTTTTTTTTTATTTAATAATTAGTGAATGAATTTTTAAAAATAAATTTGTCAATGGCAATTCTGTGACATTCCTTTTTTTTTTAACTTATGTTTTTTTAAATTTAAAAAATATAATAAAAAATTATATTAATTAATAAATTTAATTAATTTATTTATACATTTGATTAATTTATGTTGAAAAGAAAAGTACACAGGGAGATTATAGCAAGGCGGTTTCTTTTTTGCCCGAACGGTCTATGGCATAGCTCGTGATAGGATGGCGCGGATTATGCAAATTAATCTCAACCATTGGAGAGGGGCGTACAAGATCTACTCTCGCAAGTGATAGAGGACGGAGGCTTTGATATCGCGATGATTTCGGAACCTTACAAAATCCCGACTGAGGGTTCGAATTCTGACAGACTTTAGTATGCATCCGAGGACGGCGACGAGGTCGGGTCAGATCCCGAGAGCCCTGCCGTGAAAATGACCAAGACCATGCTCAAGTATTTCGTAACGATTGGAAAGAAGGGATCATCCGGCGTACAAGACGACGTCCCCGCATCCCGAGAGCGAGTCAATGTAGAGCTTCACGGGAACGGGGTCGGCGCGACGTCTGGCGATGTCACCACAAATTTGCAAACGGGTGACTTTTTTTTTTTTCATTTTTTTGTTGACCCAGGAGAAATGCGGTGACGCACTAACACCTCCGAAGAGAGAGTGCGGGACTCCGAAAAGCCTAACCGGGAACCCATACCCACTAAAACTCCTGGGCATGTCGCAATAGCATCGCTTATGTGAAGAGGGTTGGGGAGACGCTTGTGGGAGTAGAACCTACATTTCAGTCTCCCCTCTCCGGTAAGCCAGAACGTCAGCCGTTTCACACGATTCTCTTGTAGGGACATCCGCCCTAATCTTCGTTCTGTCTCCGCCTCGAAGATGAGAACGCATCTCCCAGAACGTTCGGCATTCCCTTTCGGCAGTGTCCTCCGGTCCTTCGCTGGGGATGGGAAATTGGGACGGAAAGCTCGCCTGCATCCAGAGAATGCGGCCGGGAGGAGGATTTAGACTAAAACTCCGCCACCTGAGTAAATGTGGTATAAATAGATGAAAGAGAGAAGACATTTGTTGACCGCATTTTCTCCTAACGGGTAATAAGGACTAAATGGGGGGCAAGACAGATAGAGGAGACCGACCGGGACCGCCAATTTTTTTACCGTCAAGAACGCATTTTTAGCGTTCGTTGTTTTGATGAATACAAAAATCTACAACCGGAAAATTAATTAATTTTTGTTTTTACTACGATTACAGGGCTCACCAGTTGCTGCCGTTTGCGTCGATCCATTCGGACGACTCCTGGTATCCGGACACGAAGATTCCTCGTGCGTTTTGTACGACATTCGCGGGGGTAGAAACGTTCAATGTTTCAAACCTCATTCGTCAGACATAAGATCGATAAGGTTTTCACCGAGCGCTTATTACCTGCTGACCGGAGGATACGATAACAAACTCGTCTTGACGGATTTACAAGGAAGGTATTATTATTAATAACGTCCTGACAATAACGATGAATGATGACGTCATTAATCGGTTTTTTTTTGTTTCCAGGGGATTTGACGTTGCCGCTTCCCAGCTTCGTCGTCACCGCTCATCACCAAGACAAAGTTATTTCCGGAAGATGGCATCCGACAGAATTTTCATTTTTGAGCACGAGCGCCGACAAGACGTGTACTCTGTGGGCTTTACCCCCCATTTGAAACTACCGTAAAACACCGAGCGTTAGGATTTAGCGAATATGAAATAATGTTTTCTCTCTCTCTCTCTCTCTCTCCTCACGTGAGCTCTCTTAAATTTGTAAATATTATTATTATCATCATCGCCGCACCGAATATCGGGCTATCGTACTCATCGTCATAGTATTTCCAGAACTTGAAAGTGATTTTAAAAAGAAAAGAGCATCGTAATATCATAATCACTATTTCAGTCAGAAATTTCTAGAATTAATTTTCTTATTATCGGAAAAGTGTCATCGCCACTAACCGAACGAACGCTTTTAGCGCTTTTCGGCAATAAAATATAAATGAAAGGCGAAGAGTTGGGGGAAATCGTTAGCTAGAGCATGAAAAAGAGAAAAAGGTCGGAAAAACCGGGAGGGAAAAAAAAACGGGAACGTGTTCGTATTTATATACATAAATTTGTAAATTTTTTCGTTAGGTTGTCACGGATCGAACGCCAGAACGCATCGAACGTCGTCGCGCGGAATCCAAAAGTTTTTCTATTTTATTTTTTATGTTTCGCTTTCAGCAGTTATTATCACAAAAAAAATGAGGTAGAGGCAGGGGAGTAGTGGGGGCCGGGAGTTAGAGGCGTGCTCCTGTAATCCTGCTACTTGGAGGCCGGGTGCAGCAGATGACTGTGATCGTGTAATTCGGATCCTACTTGTTGCGCATTTTTAAAAAACGATCGGCGGGAGCACTTCGGGGTCCCGACCGAGTGTTTTCGTCGGCCAACAGGGTAATTAGGGACTGTGTCCCGATTCGCGGCGGTTGAGAGTCGATTTCCCCGATTGCAGACGAAGAGTCAGACCTGTACCTTACCAAGCTTCCAGGGGGGAAAAATGTGGAACTCGGCACTTTTCTTTCAGGGTTTCATCATCCTGCTCCGGGAAAACGGGGATTCGAGCGGAAGGTCGGCGGGGAGATCTTCTTGCGTGGGATGAACCGAACCTTTCGCGGGGGATTGACTCGTCGTCCGGAAACTCGTCATTCTCGGGGGATGGTTCGCATGCTTAAGGACGGTGCGTGCGATTCATTCCAACGGCAGAAAGAAGATGCGAACAAAAGATGAAGATCGGGATGACGACGGATACGACGATGACGACGACGTCGGAGTCCGCACCGGTCGGATTTTCGCACTTCGGACTGCAAGAGTCAATCGGACGGCGGCAGGGGCGAAACGCGGACGGACTGCGGGGGATGTTTCGTCGGCCCGGCAACCTCGGAACTTCTCACTGCCTCCGAAAGCTCACTTTGTCTCTGCGGGGAGGCTGGAACGACGTGGCAGGTCGGTACCGCGTCCCGAGGCACGAGGGAGAGAAGGATTCGTCCCGGTACTCCGAGTCGGGCTCCGGATCTCTTTCAGGATTACGTCGGGGAGAGATTCGTCCCGAAGCCGGGACGAATCTCCCGCCGGCTTTGCGTCGGCGTACTTCGCAGCGATCGGAGTCTGGCAAACTTCGGTCGTAGCGGAGTCGTCGGGGGGGGGGATTAATGTTTCTGATTTTCAGGTTCATGTCTTCGATCTTTCTCCCGGAGCGAGCAGCGGCAGGAGTGCGTAGGTGATGGAAACGGGCGGTCCGGCCGGGAGTAGCGAACCCGTCCGTGTCGTCCGGTTCCGGAAGGTTACATAGAATCCCATCATGAGGATCCTACCTTAGCCCCAGTACGGAAGAAAAAATTACAAAAAAAGGAGTACTGAAAAGAGCAAAACAAATCGTCAAAGAAAATAAAGAAAACGACATAATGGAAGAAGGGCAACTTGCAACTTATGATAGCAAAGCCGAATCTTAGAAGAAATTATGTCAATATCTCCATTGGAGTATATGCCGAGAATATGGAATGGATGGATTACCCAAGGAGTGGTACAACCACATTCCAAGCCCGGTTACGACAGTAGGTCCATGCACAGTTCTATATGATCAACAAATCCACACTGATAGAACTGTGCCAGCTAACAAACCGGATATCATCCTCAGGCATAATGGGGAAAAATGGTGTAAATTAATTGAGGTATCCGTGCCGGCAGAAAAAAACACCACAGCCAAAGAAGCAGACAAAAGGCTGAAATATAGAAATTTGGAAATTGAAATAGCTAGGATGTGGGGAACAAAAACAGAAACGATTCCGGTCATCGTGGGAGCATTGGGAGCCATGCCACATTCAATAAAAGAAAATTTAAAGAGGATTATGAAGAACCTAAAAGAAGAAACCATCCAGGAAATCGCACTATGTGGGACGGCCCACATTCTTCGGAAAATATTATAAGTAGCACCACCGAAATTCGAGTATTTGTCCCTAAGAAATCGAGTAGAAACCTGGGATAAATACTTAAAAACCCCGACGAATAAGAGCATTGTCGTGTTTAAGAGTGACCATAATAATAATAATAATTAAAATTGAATAAGTTGACATGCGTTTACATCATGTCAACTTATTAAATTAATTTTTAATAATTTTATTTAGTGATTTAGTTATAAGAAGTTATGTATGTATCAAAAGTTTTGTAATTTAGTCTAATTTATTGTAATATAATTATTTTTTTTATTATTAATTATTTGTTTTTTATTTTGTACTCCTGATTTTAAGCGAAAATCCACTGTTCCATTTTATTTTTTATTAAAAAACCTCCTTGAATATTATGTTTTACGGATACATCGGAAAAAAAATGTTCGATTAAAAATTAAGTTAAAAATGACCGCGAAAATCCAACGTTTACGATTTATTCTAAAGTAGGTCGACCTTGAATACAAGGCCATTGGTTTTACATTTCAATTTTGTAAAATTTTTCATGGTCATGATTTTTCAACCAAGGTCGACCTTGAATACAAGGCCACCAGTTTTAAAATTTTATTTTGTGAAAATTTTCATGGTCACGTTTTTGCATTCAAGGTCGACCTTGTATATTTTACCTGACACACATTTTATTTTAAGCGGGAATTTTTTTGAATTATTTTACTTTTTACCTCTTTGGATCTCATGTTTTTCTGATACATTTTGGATGTACATTAAGGATGAAAAAAAATAAATAAATTTTAATTCACAATAATAAATTATATTTTTATTAAAATTAAATTTTTTTATGTCTTTTTTTTCCCATAATTATTCAACATGTAATTTCCCAATTTATAATTATATAATAATTTCGAATTTCCCAAGCATTGTGCGCTGCGAAAATCATTTCGACCGAAAAATTTTTTTTTCTATTTTCTTCTTCTTTTTCCTTTTCTTTTCCTTTTGGTTTCTTCTTTTTCCACCTCCTCCTCCTCCTTCGTCTTCTTTTTTCTTCTTTCCAATCAATCATCTTCGTCTTCGTCATCGCTATTCGTGTACTTTGGTTGAGTTTTCCTCCTTCTCGTGCTTCCTCTTCCTCCTTTTCCACTTTTTATTTTTATTTTCATTCTAACGGATTCCGATTCGGAATTTCCATCCTCGTCGTCCACCGTCTGAAAATTTAAAAAATCAAAATAAATAAAATTCGACAAATAATAAAATCCGAACGACGGGATTCTCTCATCATCACCTTTATCCTCATCCGTTTCCGCATCCTGTTCCAATCTTTGTCTCGCGTTCGTAAACACGGATTGAAGTACGATCGAATCTTCGTGTACGAGAGAAGGTTCTTCGTTGAATATTTGAGGATTTTTACACATTTGAGTAAAATCCTTTTCCAAATTGTCAAAATCCGAATACTGAAACAACAATGACAAGAGTCAGAATGAAACTTAGCCCCCCTTTTTTTCCATTTCCCTCCACCTCCTCCCCCCAGCTTACTTTTCCATCTTCTATCCTGTTAAATATTTTCTTAGAGGTCATTAGGTCAATGATTGATTACCTTTCTTTCCGCTTCTAATTTTTGCTGTTTCTCAAGTTTTTCAGTTGCTCTTGCTTCTCTCAAACCTTGACGTTTGGTTCGTTTGTATGCTTTTACATTAACGGCAGTTTCTTTCGAAGTTGGTAAATTGTTAAGTACGTCGATTCTCATTGCGATCCGAGTTGCTTTCCTACAAAGTTGATGCAAAGCAAAATGTTAATCGTCACGAAATGTCACGTGATAAAAATTCTAACAGCTAATAATGCCAATTTTACCTGTTTTCTCTTTCTTGAAGAATTGTGAGAGGATCTAATCCCATGGGTTTAGGTATTGCAGTGACTCGATTTTGTTTGGCCGGCGTTTGACCGGGCTGGAGTACGGCCGTCGTTGTTCCAGGTCGTACGGTCGTGGGAGGAAGAGATCCGTGTTGAGGTTAAACGATACTTCCAGGTCCTGAAATATTAAAATTACCGGATTTCTTATGGGATCCTCTTGTTTTCCAAGCATTTCTTAAATTCCATGCAAAATATATGGAAAAAAAATGTACTTGAAATGCTGCCAATATGAAAACATACCATAATAAACCATAGGGTAAACCTTGCCACATCATAATATCATCATTTTCTCCTGATCTAAGATAAGTCCAAACATAATGGAAATAATACATGGCGCCAATTATTATGTCCATTATTATTGGTGACCTTTTGACATTTTTCAGTAGTATCATTTTCCTTTTTCATAAAACTCTTTAGTTT
>NW_002987867.1:141414-143887 GCF_000006295.1 Pediculus humanus corporis | reverse complement strand
CTCCTTCGTCTTCTTTTTTCCTCTTTCCAATCAATCATCTTCGTCTTCGTCATCGCTATTCGTGTACTTTGGTTGAGTTTTCCTCCTTCTCGTGCTTCCTCTTCCACCTTTTCCACTTTTTATTTTTATTTTCATTCTAACGGATTCCGATTCGGAATTTCCATCCTCGTCGTCCACCGTCTGAAAATTTAAAAAATCAAAATAAATAAAATTCGACAAATAATAAAATCCGAACGACGGGATTCTCTCATCATCACCTTTATCCTCATCCGTTTCCGCATCCTGTTCCAATCTTTGTCTCGCGTTCGTAAACACGGATTGAAGGACGATTGAATCTTCGTGTATGAGAGAAGGTTCTTCGTTGTATATTTGAACATTTTTACACATTTGAGTAAAATCCTTTTCCAAATCGTCAAAATCCGAATACTGAAACAACAATGACAAGAGTCAGAATGAAACTTTTCCCCCCTTTTTTTCCATTTCCCTCCACCTCCTCCCCCCAGCTTACTTTTCCATCTTCTATCCTGTTAAATATTTTCTTAGAGGTCATTAGGTCAATGATTGATTACCTTTCTTTCCGCTTATAATTTTTGCTGTTTCTCAAGTTTTCCAGTTGCTCTTGCTTCTCTCAAACCTTGATGTTTGGTTCGTTTGTATGCTTTTACATTGATGGCAGTTTCTAGCGTGGTATCGCGACGCGTACAAGCTATAATCTAAAAGACAAGCTATAAATTAAAAAGAAATTTACAAAAAATTTGTTTAAATTTAATGAAAAATAATTGTTTTTTTTTCTCTTTAGTTTTAGGATCAAAAAACTGATCCAATGCAGTACGATTGACCTCATTGTCGTTTTGGAATTTTTGTCCGTTTAAAAAATTTTTTAGAAATCAGAAAAAAAGATAATTTTTTCATTATTTGGAGCTAGTTTGGGACTATATGAAGGGTGCAGCAAAACATCCCAGCCTACCTCCAGTAGTTTTTGTCCAGTGGCTAAAGATGGGGAGGGCCTGGCATTATGGTAATGAAAGACAATTCCTTTGCTATTGGCTAGCTATGGTCGTTTTTCTTGGATGGTATCATTTAAATTTGTCAATTGTCGAATGTAAACCTCTGAATTTATGATCTGATTTCGTGGCAGCAGCTCAAAGTAGACTATGCCTTTGTAATCCCACCAAAATGATAACAATAACTTTTTTGACAAAAACAGCCTTAGAAGTTCTAAGGTGCCTGTTTCCTTACCTAGACCAGGATCTTTTTCTCAAAAAGTCATCATAAACAACCCGCTTTTCATCTTCGATGACCATTCTTTCAAAAAAGGGTCATTCGCATTGCGTTTAACAAGCATATCGCAAAGACCAAGTCGCCTCGTTAACTAACGTTCCCCAAGGTTATGCGTCAGGCTTCTTTTGGTACCCAAGACGCCGCAGACGGTTTTTGACGCACGTATGTGACACATCTAGCTTCTTTACAATGTCCTTAGTCGAACTATGCCGATCATAATCAATGAGGGCCTTTATTTGCTCATCATTAACCTCCAATGGACGCCCGGAGCGCTCCTCATTTTTCAAAGGAAAATTTCCAGAACGGAATTTCGCAAACCAGTTTTGACACTGCCGTTCTATTAAGGCTTCATCCCCCTACACGGCCCACAACTTTTTATTGGCTTGTGAAGCATTAACACCCTTTCAGAAATAAAAAAGCAAAATGTGGAGGAAATGCTCGCTTTGGCTCCCCATGTTTAAATGTCTTTTGCTCGCGCACTATTTTGTACATAAACGTAAACGTACTCAAAAAACCGGACAAACTATCTGTTGGTAAAATGCGCAGTTACTTACTGGCCAACCCAATAATTTACATAAAACAAATTATTTAACGAAAATATTCATATATTGGCTACGTTAAAAGCTTCCATATTTTTATAAGTTCCACGTTAAAGTGAAATACATTTTTCTAATGACACTTTATTTACCATCGATATAATTAAGTTTAAATTGATGTCTATGGTTGTTTACATATTACTACTATTTTTACTATTTCCCATTGTGAGTAATTTTTCCCGTATTAATTTCAAATGAAAATCGTAAAATTTGTTTTTAAAGAAATTACAAAATGCACGGGAGAGTCAAAATAAGAACGACAGAAGAACAAAATGAAATCCCAAGGCAAGAGAAACAGAAAAAGGCAATAGAATTTAAAAAAATAATGAATCAAATATTCATTAAAAAATTCATTCAGAAAAACGTTCTTCACAAATTCAAGACGAAGAAGGTTTAAATCTCACCGGTAATTTATTACAGGAAATCCGGATATAATAACATTATGGAATTATAGAAGAGAAATATTTTTGTCGTTGAAAAACGACGAGGATTTGGAAAGTTATCAAAACTATTGGAAAAAGATTTACAATTGACAGAACAGTGCCTGAGAGTAAATCCAAAATCCTATGGTAGTTGGCATCTTAGAATAAGGATCT
>NW_002987867.1:127873-141394 GCF_000006295.1 Pediculus humanus corporis | reverse complement strand
AACCTTTGCACAAAATATCTTCAATTAGACGAAAGAAATTTCACTGTTGGGATTATCGTAGGATAGTCGCAGAAAGATCAAATGTTTCTCATTTATCTGAATATGAATTCACTCTAACATGAATACTGTATTAAATTATGTATGTATATATACATGTGTAATTATGGGAGGCAAGACCGAAAGTGATACCTCAGGAATGCCTCCCACATGGTTGAGAGGAGTATCCCAATTGGGTGGAGTGGATCTCTGCAGCTGCCCATGCCAGAGGGGAATCTGCTCTCACCTTTGCAAGTTCGGATCTGATGATTTCGGCTGTGAGAGAAGGGTTGAGGTTGAGGCTGAAATGGGAGTCATACTCCTGCGACTGCCCCTACTCCCCAGGAAAAAGTGCAGCAAAGCACATCCAGGAGTTTTAGTTGGGTAGTGACTTCGTCTGAGTCCCCCAACATTATTCCTGCTACCGGGTGGGGAGAGGTTAGTGCGAAATGCTTCATTTCTCCTGGGTTAACAAAAAAAAATTTCAAACGTTAAATAATAATAATAATAATAATTTATTTTTTTTTTATTAGAATCTATAAAATTTATAGCAATTAAAAATATTATTTTTTGTGTCAATAATAATAAAAATAATAATAATTATTCTGAATGTCTCTAATTCCTCTGTCCAGACAGCTTAATATCAAGGATCAAGGACATGAGTTGGTACCGGGAGGCAGGAAAATCACCCATATGCTGTATATGGATGACTTAAAAATTTATGCAAAAAATGAAGAGGAGTTAAATAAAATGCTTAAGACGATACAAACTTTTTCCTCCGACATCAACATGAAATTTGGTCTAGAAAAATGTGCAAAAGTTAATACTGTCAGTGGAAAGTTAAAACAAAAGGAAAATATAGAAGACTCAGAAGAAGAACTTATTAAAGAACTGGACCCTGGATCAACATACAAATATCTGGGGATTGAAGAAAATTTTGGGGTAGCCAACAAAGAAATTAAACCTCAATTAAAGAAAGAATATTTTAAAAGATTGAGGCTTATATTACAGTCGGAACTGAGTGGAAGAAATAAGTTACCATAACACCATCGGCACACTAGCAGTTCCAGTAATAGAATACAGTTTTGGCCTTGTCGAATGGACAAAAGGAGAAATCATGCACCTGGACCGAAGAACAAGGAAAATATTAACTATGAATGGTGCATTACATCCAAAAGCTGATGTGGATAGATTATATGTCAGCAGGAAAGATGGAGGAAGAGGATTACGACAAATAGAAGCGGCATACCAGAATGCCATAATTGGAAAAGGGAAAATACATAGAATCCCATCAAGAGGACCCTATCTTAGCCCAAGTTATACATATATTACAATAAAAATTACAAAAAAAGGAGTACTGAAAAGGGCAAAACAAATCGTCCAAGAAAATAAAGAAAACGAGATAATGGAAGAAGGGCAACTTTCAACTTATGAAAGCAAAGCCCAATCTCAGAAGAAATTATGTCAATATCTCCATTGGAGTATATGCCGAGAATATGGAATGGATGGATTACCCAAGGAGTGGTAAAACCTTATTCCAAGCCCGGTGGACAGTAGGTCCATGCAGAGTTCTGTACGATCAACAAATCCACACTGACAGAACTGTGCCAGCTAACAAACCGAATATCATTCTCAGACATAATGCGAAAAAATGGTGTAAGTTAATTGAAGTATTCGAAGAACCGAAGAGGAGAAAAACACCACAGCCAAAGAAGCAGACAAAAGGCTGAAATATAGAAATTTGGAAGATGTAACGTTCACAGGACATTAGGGAATCAGAAGAACTTCTCCCGTTGTGTCTTGCTTCCTTTTATATGTGGAACTCATTGTTATTATTATGTTTCTATGAAACGAATAACTATGGTTGTAAACAAATAGAAGAATAAGTTTCTAGAAGCTTCTTTTTCATAATAAACACTTGGTAACCATAGTTCTAATGTTATTATTTATAAATAAAATAAAATTATGAACATTTGCTCTCGTGATCACAACAATATATATTCTTAGTCTTATTAAATATTTACAAAAAATAATTTTGCTTTAAAGTATAGTTATTTTATAATTTAAATTTTATTCCTTTTAATACATAAGTTAAACATGAAAAATATGTGATTTTTTTTTCTGACCAATCACGAGTAAGAATGGCGTGCGCCATTATTTTCTCATTATGTATACAAAGCACGCCATTGGTTAAAAATTGTATTGAAAATTGCATATACTCTAAATGCAAGGCGTTGAAGCGAAACGAAACTATCGAAAAATTGAGACCTCCTGAATATTATGTTTTACTGATACTCGAAGCCAATTTTTCACTCATTTTTCTTGATTTTTTTTCGTCCGCCTTACTTTTTTGAGTTATGCAATTTGTCGTGTTTTCACGTATTGCCAGTTGCATAACCAAAATTTTTAAGGATTTTTGAATTTTTTCGATTTTTTCCGTCCGCCTTACTTTTTTGAGTTATGCAATTTGTCGGGTTTCGCGTACTGCCAGTTGCATAACCCAAATTTGTATAAAAATTTCTTTTAAGTTTTTTTTTTATGGGAATAAATGAATGATATAACCAAACATGCATGGTGGGAAAAAAAAAAAACAAATTTTATTTTTTTTTTAAATAATATATTTGAGAGAATAAATACATATATTACTATATTATTATTATTATTATTATTATTATTATTATTATTATTATTATTATCCACCATTAAACACGACAAGGCTACTTGTCGGGGTTTTTAAGTATTTATCCGAGGTTTCTACCCGATTCCTTAGGGACAAATACTCGAATTTCGGTGGTGCCACTTATTATAAGATAGCACCACATCAATTCTTGAAGGTCTTCCTGAGTCCATCTTTATTCGATGGGAACGATTTGTCTCCTGAACTGGGCTCCGGTGACTAACATCTTTGGAGTGGCCAGGGTCAGAAGCAGTGAAATTCACATTCTCGTCGAGCTGCCTCAGGTCGACCGTAGAACAAGATTTTGTTTTTGGTTCTTACTTTGTCTTGTTCTCATTTTTTTTTTTTTTTTTTTTTTTTTTGCTCTTTTTTTTAAGCCAACAGCACGTGGCGTTCTCAAACGGTCACCCATCCAAGTTTGCACCACGCCCGATGCTGCTTAACTTCGGTGATCGTACGGGAACCGGTGTGACTAGCACGGTATGGCCGTTGACTTATTATTATTATTATTATTATTATTATTATTATTATGTTCACCATTAAACACGACAAGGGTCTTATTTGTCGGGGTTTTTAAGCATTTATCCCAGGTTTCTACCCGATTCCTTAGGGACAAATACTCGAATATCGGTGGTGCTATTTATAATATTTTCCGAAGAATGTGGGCCGTCCCATATAGTGCGATTTCCTGGATGATTTCTTCTTCTTTTAGGTTCTTCATAATCTTCTTTAAATTTCCTTTTATTGAATGTGGCATGGCTCCCAATGCTCCCACAATTGACCGGAATCGTTTCAGTTTTTGTTCCCCACATCCTGGCTATTTCAATTTCCAAATTTCTATATTTCAGCCTTTTGTCTGCTTCTTTGGCTGTCTGGTGTTTTTTTCTGCCGGCACGGATACCTCAATTAATTTACACCATTTTTCCCCATTATGCCTGAGTATGATATCCGGTTTGTTAGCTGGCACAGTTCTATCAGTGTGGATTTGTTGATCATATAGAACTGTGCATGAACCTACTGTCGTAACCGGTCTTGGAATGTGGCCGTACCACTCCTTGGGTAATCCATCCATTCCATATTCCCGGCAGATATTCCAGTGAAGATTGTGCCTCTCCAAATATTCATGTTTTGCCAATATCGTACAACCTGAAATTAAATGATCGATGGTTTCCGATATATATTATTATTATTATTATAAGGAGTTTATTCCATTGATTTAAAATAAAAATTCCATTAATCCGGTTTTTTTTCTATTCTCCCCACCATTATTTTTTTTTATTTTTAAATTTGGTCGTTATTAATAATTTGATTTTTTGTTTCACAATTGAAAACTAGTTTTCAAGGTATCTTTAACAGGTATAAATTTTTTTTGTAATTTGACCTTGCAATTTTTTTTTTGTTTTCTTTCTTTCTAATTGAAAAACGTTGATTCAGTTGATTCGGTTAAATTTTAAATTATATTAATGACGATAATAATAATAATATTTTTAAAAAAATTAACCGCGATGAAATCAAATCTAAAAAAAAAAAAAAATGTTTAAGTTATCGTTATTAATTCCATCAAAATTTAATTAAAGGTATAATTTATAAATATGAACTTTGAACCTTTGTTAATAATGATACGCACGTATTTATTTTTTTTTAAGATAACATAAAACTGCGCAAGAACAACAACGTAAATAATAAAAGTCATATATCTGAGTTTAATATCAGATAATTATTGAATCATTTCGTGTTTGTACAAATTTTTACGACAACAACAACAACAACCAAAAAGACACAAAATGGATGAAAATATTTTAACAGGACCGGAATTAGATGATAATAATTTTAAAGAGAAAACCGTTACCGAATATTTATTCAATTCATTAAAATCACATCCGAAAGATTCAATTATTCAGGTAAGTTAAACAATAAATTTTATTATTATTATTATCGCAGTGAATAATATGTAAAAAAAATTGAATTTAGATCGATGCGAGTACGGGTGAAAAAATAACGTGTTGGAATTATTTGAAAAAATGTTTACAATTCGGAGAAGGTTTGGTGAAAAATATGGGAGTTAAAAATGGCGACGTTGTTTGTTTGGCTTGTCAAAATAGCATAAATAGTATTATTGCTTCCGTTGGTACATTTTTTTCGGGGGGCATAGCAGCACCCATTGATCATAATTCCAAACCGGGTAAGTTTGTTTTTAATTGATTCAAACGATAGTGATGATGATGTTGATGATGATGATGATGGTGTCGATGGTGATGATGGTGATGATGATGATGATGATGACCATAAAATTTTCCATTTCAGTCGAAATGCAATATTTACTCAACCTTTTAAAACCAAAATACATAATTTGCGAAAATGAAAAAGCTCAAGAGATAAACAACAATTTAAAACAAATCAATTTGGATTGTAAAATAATCGTCTTAGACACAAAAGTAAGAAAAATTTTTTTTTACAAAATTTTATCCAGAGGTGGAATTAAGCTCGTGACGTCACAAAAAAACGTTATGATTTTTTTAGGTATCGGATTCGAATTTTTATTCTATGAAAGACGTGTCAATTGAAAATGTCGATGTCGATTCATACGTACCTAGAAAAGTCGGCGATAATAAAAAAGATATTTTTGTCATTTGTTGTTCCAGCGGATCAACTGGATATCCAAAAGGTGTCGCATTATCCCATCATTCTCTTTTGTATAACGTGCAAACTTTAAAGCAAGTATTCCATCATCCATTCCCTCCGTTTTTTGTCTTTTTCCTTAAATTTTTCTTTTCTTTTTCTTCTCCAGGAAATTCGGATCACAATTTTTATCAAAAAAATTATTATTCACATCTCCGTTATTTTGGATATCAAATTTCATTTTAACGATAATGTCTTGCGTTTTTGGACAAACTAGAATAGTTCCAAAATCTACAAATACAATACATTATTTGGAAAGCATTGAAAAATATCAGGTTCGTTTTTTCCAGTTTATACAGTTAAAAAAATAAAATTTTATTTACTTTTTTTTTCGTTCCAGCCTGAATTCACGGCTTTTTCACCGTCTTCCCTATTATTTTTAGTAGATCATCCAGATTTTGATAAATTCAATTTGAAAAGTTTAAAATTAATTTTTGTCGGTGGTTCTCTTTTGGGATCGAATTTACTTGATAAAATTAAGGTATTTTCGGTTTGCATCGTCATCTCATCCTGAAACGAATAAATTTTAATTATTTTAAATATGATTTTAGTCAAAGTGGAAAAATGTTCACATACTCCAGGGTTACGGTATGACAGAATTTGGTGGAGGAATCACAAGTCCAAATTTTGGAAACGCCACGTCTTCCGTTGGAGAAGTTTTACCCAATACTTCAATAAAAGTAATTCTGTGAAACATTTCCTGTTTCCTGTTGATCATAAACTCACAATTTGGAAAACCTCTTTCAGATTGTGGATCCATCATCGGGTAAAATTCTCGGTCCGAATGAAATCGGAGAATGTAGAGTTAAAGCCGACAGAGTTATGATTGGATATTACAACAATGAAAAAGCAACCAAAGAATCTTTCGACGATGATGGTTGGTTTAAAACTGGAGATTTGATGTATTACGATGATAATAAATTGTTATACGTTGTCGGAAGAATCAAAGAAACCGTTAAATATCAAAATTATCAAGTAATAAAACATTTCGTGTCAAACTTCTTCTTTTTGTCTCTCTCCTAAAAGAAAAGAAATTAATATTATTATTATTATTTTCAGATATCTTTAGCGGAAATAGAAAATTTTATAATATCTTTACCGGGAGTAAAAGATGCTGCGATAGTACCCATTCCTCATGGACCAAATCATCATTTAAAAGCGGTTGTTGTTAAAAGTTCAGGTTCTAATATATCTGAAAATGACGTCATCGAAGCTGTAAAAAGTAAATTTTTTTATTCAGTCATAATCTGTTGAGCGGTGTCACGATGATAATAATAATATTGTTTTCCAGATAATTTTTCTGAATACAAACATTTAAGAGAAGGCGTTGAATTTTCCGATTCTCTTCCAAGAACGGAAACAGGAAAATTAAGACGTTGGCAACTTTTGAAGTCACATGATCCTAATCTATCTAAAACTAATTAAAAATATATATACATATAATGATTTAAAAAATAAAAAGAAAATATGCTTTTCCAGACGTTTATCTGAACGTTTAAAATTTTCCTAAAATAAATATCAAAAATCAATAAAAAATTATTAAACTGTTTAATAAGATTTATTTTTAAAAAAATTATTTTAATATCATGCGACATTAAACGATTTATACTTATGTTTATAACACGAAAAGTTTACAATGAAGGACTCAAAAATTGAAAAATGGCCTCCATTCAAAAATACGTTCAACATCGCATTTCTAAGCCATACAATCACGTGTTCTGCAACTTATATTTTATTATCATTTTTTTCAACGTCGGATGATTTTTCAGGTGACGAGGGCGAAGTCAAATTTTTTATTTGAGTCGATGATTCAATACTTAAAGTTCCTTCATCTTTATGCTCGATGATGGGCTCTAACTCGTGCATCAACGATCTTCTTCCTAAATCTATATCATCGGAACACGGTGAAACATGAGCATGAGATACAGCTGGCACGGGTATTGCGGCACTTGGCATCGTGGGATCTGGAGTTATGAGTCCAAGTTCTTCTTTTTCTGACGAAGAACTCGATTCGTCAACAAAATTACAACTATATATTATCATTGGTTCTAATTTGGAATCGTTCACTTTGATATTTGATTCGTCGCTGTTGTCAACTTTGGATAATGAGTCTTTCGTAGACGGCGGCAAACCTTTTATTATTTTTTCAATTTCGTTATTTTTAATATCTTTGTCAACGTAAGAAACAAAATTGGCCGTTATTGTAGCTGGTTGTAAGGGAGTTATCGCATTAACCGGAAGTGATGATGGTAATAATGCAGTCATCGGTTTACCACTATCAAAAACGGAAGATTCGGAATTTATCGATGTCCCTGGATCATTTAAAAAATTAAAATTTTTAACTTCGGACAATATTTTAACGGATTCCATTTCCGATGAATCTGCAGGTGGCATTATCGTTTTTAAATTCGTACATAAATCCGAAGATTGATAATATTGTTGATTTATGTCTTTTTCGGACGTTACTTTAACATCAAAACGATTAAATTTTGAATTGGGTTCTTTTACTACCGATGCCACTTTGACTGACGGTACAAAAGCAGTCGAATTTTCCGGTGCGAAAATATGAGGTACCGGTGAGCCATTTTGTACGATAACTTTAGCAGAATGAGTTTCTCCCGTTAACACATGACTTGGAGATATTTCTTTTCTGAAGAAAAATTTTATTGGGTTAATAAAATGGTTGATTTAATGCCCCGCATACCTTATGTTTAATAATTTTTTTTTTCTTACTTATCGAAAGCTTGTGGAATGATACCAATTGCAATCTTTGCTTCTTTTTTTTTATGATAATCCACGAATCGTGACGGATCGGCATCTAGTATGGTATCACCAGGTTGTTTGGCAAAAGGATCGTTTTTGCAAATGTTTGACAAAACGTAAGACGGACTGTGATGTGGAACCGTTGATTTGTTATCGGATTCGTTTGGCAAACTGACTTCCTTGTTAGAAATATCCAAATCGGACATGGCGAATATCTCAAGTTGAAATTCGTTACAAGGTACACTTTCCCTGACAAAAGAAGACCGACTTTGACCCATTGAATGTGATGTAGAACTCAGCCTTGAAGTACTCTTGTTTCCTCTTCTACTTCTTAAAGATGCCGAGCTTCCCAAATGAATCACCTAATCGAATTATTTTTAAATATTTAAAAAGTCAAAGTTCACGTTGATAATATAAAAGCATACCTCTTCTTTGGAGCTGCGTTTTTGGTGAAAAATTTTACTCAGAAGATTAAGAACGGAACTTTTTCCTTTACTGGACATCGTAGACGGCTCCGATCCAGAATTATTTTCTCTACTGGGACGAAGTGAGAGTCTTTGAATTTTCATCGGATGTGTTTCTCCTCTTTGAACACTTGGATGCTCTGATGAAATCTAAAAAAGCAAATAATACTTTTTAAAAAAAAAATTTTTAATTTAAAAGAAAAGAGAAAAATGTTTTTTTACATACAATTTCTTCGATGTTCATTTTAGATCCTTCTTTTTCTTCTAAAACCGTATCCAAGGGCATAAATTCAGCTTGATGCGAAGGAACTTCAACTTCTTCAGCGGAATGTTGAGGTGGACCTGTATGGTACTGTTTAGCGGCTGCTGTATAAGGTAACTCAACTGGAAAAACTTCATCCCAATATTGATCTTTCAACATTTCCGGATGCTCCTGATGCATTTCATCAACTATGACGTAGGATATCTGTAAAATTTCAATAATAAATTATCCAATCATTAATTTTTATATCAAACAAAACGTTTAATTAAATTAATACGTACTTGTAAATTTCTATCTAGTAACCAATTTAATTCAAAATCGTCGTCATCTTCTCCGAAAGGATTTACTAAAGATTCAGCAACTTTAAGCCACCCCATGTAAAAAAAAAACTACAAAAAAAAAAAAACGATAAGTAATTAATAATGTAAAACTTTTTTGTGAATCTCTTGTTAAAAAATTCTGACCTGAAGAAAAGTGAAAACTGGTAGAAATAAATCGATTTGATGTTTTGCATATCCTTTACTCGGATCCAAATATTGATTACCCATCAGGGTTGATAGGAAAAAGACGTACACCGCCAATGTCACTACCTGCAACCACCCACCTAATGACAAAATCAGTTAATCTCAAAATTTAAAACACAAATTAAAGTAAAAATTTCAGTTTTTATGCCGAAGGAAAAAAAAAAAAAAGAAAAATCACTCAAAATCTTGAAAAACTCATTTGGGTACTCACTTGGGTATAAACCAACGGAATACTAATCCAATCATAATTTAACATTCCACCACAACCACCTCTGAATATATTTAATTCATCAATGAGAGTCTTCAATGCAAAATCATCTTTAACTCTATTTTCCTTTCTTGCTCTTGTCACGATTCCTCCGGCCCACACCAAAGGCATCCAGTACCTGAAAATAAACGTACCTAAGATTAAAAATAATTCAATTAAGCAAAATTATATCAAAATTAATTACTTGGTGTGAGGGGTTTTGTGTTCTAAATCCTCAAAAATTTTTTTTTCACCAGGTAACATCCATCCAGCTTCAACAACGTGTTCAAGCGTGGGAAATCTTTTTTTAACACGTGGACTTATCATTCTTAAAGTGAGTAATAGACTTAAGTTAACGTAACGCATAATAGTTCTTCGCATAATTCTTCCGCGATCATCCTAAAAAAATTGAAAAAGTCACGATGAGAAAAACAAAATGCAAACAAAAAAAAAGATAAAATTTAAAACTTTTACCTGTCCATGAACCAAAGAACTGACAAAAAGAGCTAAATTATCCGGCCATGGTAAACATAAATACTGATCCCACCATCTTTTTATCACGAGGGATACATAAAAGCCGAGAACGAAAGAAACTGGTATTAAATCGCCATAAACTTGACAATGAAGCGACATTTTTTCAAAAAGCCTAAAATTAATAAAATATTAAATTAAAATTTTTTTTTTACAACCCTAAAACCTTAAAACACAATTCGATACATATATATATATAATAACTTACTTACGTTCTTTGTTCACTGTTTAAAAGAAATCTATATGTTCCACTCAAACTAAAATACAATATGGAGTAGACAACTAAATTTGGCCATAATAGTTTGTAAATGCTTCCTCTCCACCTACACCAATACAAAAATTATAAATTAACAAATGATTTCATTAAATGAAGGAAAAGAAATGGTTAATAATTACCTAAATAATAATTTCCAAAAACATCCGAATCCCGTGCAAGTAGCTACTTCTCCAGTATAAGTAACAGTCATGTTACGTGCATTTTGACAACCATTTATTATTATTACAAACTTATTATATACTTTTATAGTTTTACAATTATATATATATATATTTAGTTACTCAACTACCGCCATTTGTTTACAATTATATAAAATACGTTAAACATAATTATTAAACAACATAAAACGATTATATCTGGAAAAAGAAAGAAAAAAATTACATTAATTTTTAAACAAAGCAAAGAAGTTAAAGTCAAATTAAAAAAACAAAAAACAAACATAAATTTTTTTTTTTTATAAAAATAAATGAATTATTATTTACAATATATAATTCTTTTTCATTTCAATATTAATCCACGAAAAGATTTTTCTCGAATAAATAAATAAAAAACTTTAGATGTTTAAATTAATTTACTTTTTTTTATAGAAATATTTTTCAAAAAAAAATTTTTCTATAAGCCGTTACGTAAATATGAATTCACCGCCTTCTTCGAGTAAATTTTTTTTCGTTACGTAATAAAACGGAAATGGAAAACATGCAACATGTTCCTTACAAAGTAAATAACCGTTTTATTTACATTCGAAAAAATAACCGAAATCGAAACATTTTACAAAACGAAAAAACAAACACTTTTTTATTAAATTTTTTTTAAAAAACGATTTTATTGGCTAAAATATGACAAAATAATAATAATAATAATAATAATAATAATATGACAATGTTCACAATATACAAAAATTTGATTGATAAATAATATTAATAATAATAATAATAAATTTTTTTTTTTTTTTAAAATTAATTTAATTCGACAAAACTATTTTTTTTTTTTTAATAGCTCAATGAAAGCTATTATTATTTAATTATTATTATTATTATTTTTTTTAATAATATATATGAACTTAAATAACAACCAATTTAATATTTTCTTTTTTTGGGGGGGGAGAGGGAGGAGGAAGAGGGGAAAGGGGAGGGAGGGACAGTCAAAATCTGATTCGAATTTTAAAAAATATATATATATATATATATACATATATATATTTTTTTTACATTATTAATTTATTATTATTAATATTAATTAAATTTAGTGCAATTAATTATCACAAATATTTATATAAATATATGTGATAAAATATTTATTATTATTATTATTTTTTTTAAAACAAAGTTAAAAATTTTTGAATCGAATTAAAAAAAAAAAAATGGGGGGAAAATATTCTTAAAATTCTACGATTGTTTTTCATTTTCCTTTTTTTTTCTTCATGTAAATATTTTTTTTTCCTTCAAAAAATATGATTATTATTATTATTAATTTTTTTTTTATTTAAACACCTAAAATTAAATAAACTGTTAGATTTTATGATATTTAATATTAAAAAAAAAAAGGCTTAAAAAGGCTGTTTTTTTTTTTTTTTTTTTTTTTCAAAATAAATCAATAAATTTTTAATTACATTTAAATAACTTTGTTAAAAAATAATAATAATAATAAGAAAAACTAAATAGTTTTGTTATAATTAAAAAAAAAAATTACATTTAAATACATAATAAATTTATAAATAATTCTTTTGGTTTGACATGTTCAAAAGAACCACCTTATTATTATTATTATTATTATTATTATTATTAATTCTATGCAATTCATTTTTATGTGTGATAAAAAAAAAACAATTTTTTTTTTTTAGGAAGAGATATGTACCTACAACTCATTTATTTATTTATTTTTTATTTATTTCAAACTTCCTTAACTCAGATAAAAATATTTTTTTTTACAAAAAAATTTTTTTAAATTTCCTTTCATTTGAGTTTTAGGCATTCGATAACAAAATTGCACTTGAATTGCTTTCAGTTTTTTTTTTTTTTTTTTTTTTTTTATTTATGATACAGAGATAGGAACCCAAAAAAAAAAAAAATTACTTATTAATAATAATAATAATAATAATAAATAAATAAAAAAATGATTCATGGCACAAAATTTTTTTTTTTTTCTTTTTCTTACATAGTCTTAACTATGGTACCTTAAAATATATTAATTAATTTTTGGTACAATTTTTTTTTTTAAGTCAAAATTGTAATTGTTTTTGATTTAGGAAGTTTGTTTGTTTGTTTGTTTGTTTGTCGAATCATCATCATCAAAACAACCAAACGTAAAAAAGGATTACATAAGAAAAAAAAAAAATGAGTGACTGTCCATACAAAAAAAACATTAAAAATAATATAAATAATAAATAAACTTTAGAGCTTTTGTCAAATTACAACTAAATTGAACTTACTCAATTATGTTTAACTTATAATTTAAATAATAATTTTAAAATAAAAAAGTAATTTTTTTAAATCAAATATATATATATATATATAATAATATTAATTTAATAAACCAAGAAGACGTGGTAAGTTAGTTTTTTTTCTTTAATATATAAAAAAATACGTAAATTAATAAATTTGTCACGTGATAAAAGTCACTTAATTAAATTATATTATATAATATTATATACTAATACAAATAATAATAAAAAAAAACGAAAACATAATATAACAAAAAAAATTTTCCGTTTCGTTTTTAAAATGGTGCAATTTTCTTATTTCAATTAACCATATATATATATATTAATATATATTTAAAAATAATATATGAGGTAATATTGGCAATAATATAAATATTATTAACGATAATTATTAAAAAAACAAAAATTAAAAAAAAAAATTTAAAAACAATTTACATTTAATTTCAAAGTTTCTTTTGTTTAAATTTAAATTTACCCACTAAAATTATTAAATTATAAAAAAATTATTATTATTATTATTATTATTTATTTTATTATTAAACACAAAGAATACAAAATTTTTTATGTTAAAAAAAAAAATTTAAATAATAATAATAATATTAATAATAATTAAAAAAAAAA
>NW_002987867.1:124996-126688 GCF_000006295.1 Pediculus humanus corporis | reverse complement strand
ATTATTATTATTAATATTTTAAATGTTATTAAATAGTAATAATAATAATAATAATCCACGTCTGAAATTGTAGTTTAAAAAAAAAAAAATTATGTATGTATGCATTTATTTATAATTTTTTTTTGAATTTTTTTCCTTTTTTTAAATTTTTATTTATTTATTTATTTTTGTTTAAATAAATTTATTTAATTAAAAAATTTAATAATTTTATTCATCTACAAATTCAGACTTTTGTTTCTTAAATATTATTATTATTTTTTTTAATTTTTTTAATTTTTTAAATATTAAAATAAGTCAATTATTATTATTATTAAAGTAGGAATAAAAAGTCATTTTATTAATTATTATTATTATTAAAATTGCGACGATAGGATTTTTTTTTTAAATAAATAAATAAATCATTATTTAAACAAGACGAAAAAAAAAATCTTATCGTCGGTCACTCGTAATAACCTCCCCAAAAAAATAAAAAAAAAATTAAATAATAATAATAATAATAATAAATAAATAATTTGATATAAAATAATAATAATCAGTCTCACTAACTACAAACAAACAGGACAAAACAATATTTATATATATTAAAAAAAAAACCAACCGAATCGAATACGTTTATTATTATTATTATTATTATTAATTTGTACAATTTATATATTCTTTTCATTCAAAAAATTACTCAAAATAATTTTTTTAACGCTAATAATAATAATAATAATTATCATCATCACCGTTAATAACCTCTTATAATTTTATCAATTTAAAAACATTTTTTTTTTGTTTATAATAATTTTTTTTTTATTTGTAATACTTTCATTATAAAAAATTGGTACTCGGTTAATCAGTCGTTATTATTATTATTATTATTATTTATAAACACATACATTTATTAAATTTTCTAGAATTTTCAGATTGAAAAAAAATAAAAATAAAACAGTTCAATGTTTAATTCGATGGGCGAATTTATTAACTATTAAATTAAAGAGTATTTAATTAACAATAAAAATATTAATAATAATAATAATGATAATTTTATTATTATTCCTGCAAAGTCTTTATTTATAACTTTTATTAAAAATAATAATAATAATAATTCGTTTAAATAAAAATAAATGTAAACGTTTTGTTATTGTTTAATAAAACAAAAAAACATAATATAAATAATTATTATTATTAAAAACTCAAAAAAAAAAAAAAAATTCATTATTTTTATTCGTATTATCGGAATCGATATAATCGATAGATCGATCGATATATGAGGTTGTCGTCTTAATCGGACTAGAAGTAAAAATTAATTATTATTATTGTTAAAAATTTATTTAATTTATGATCGTTTAAATAATTTTATCATTTTCCGGTTCGTTTTTTTTTTTTTTTTTTTTTTTTTGATAAACCTCCTTACATTTGTCTTGTAACATAAAATAATAATAATAATAATAATAATAATAATAATTTACAAGTTGATTTAAATTAAATAATCGAAAATAAAAAAATTAAATAATAAAATTTACCGTTGATGTTTTTACGTTTTGAATTTATATAAATTGATTATAAATAAATAAATAAATAAATTTGACAAAGGGGATAAGTTATTGATATTTGTAAAAAAAAAAAAATTTATGAATGAGATGACTTCGGGCTAATGACCATTTTACTTTTAATTATGTATAAATAAATAAATAAATAAAAAGAATG
>NW_002987867.1:120492-124464 GCF_000006295.1 Pediculus humanus corporis | reverse complement strand
CACAAATTATTATTATTATTATTATTATTATTATTATTATTATTATTATTTATTAAGGGAGGAAAGAACACAGATTTATTTATTTAATTAAAATTTAATGATTGTATTGAAAATTGAGTCATTCCCCCCTCCCCCCTTCTTTTCCTTATACTCATTTTCAATTGATAATAAAACAAATATTAAATAGGTAACAAATGTGCGATAAAATATATTAAAATCGTCGATAAATGCCAAAAACCCTCCTCTCACCCCACCCCACCCTCCTCCTCGTAAGGAGGTATTTATTAAACGAGCGTACAAAAAATTATTATTATTATTATTATTATTAATGAGAGATTTCAGAGAGAGAAAAAACAAAAACAAAAAAAAAAAAAATTTTTTTTTTTGAGATCGATTGTATACAACAACAAAAAAAAAATAATAATTGAACGTTTAATAAAAAAATTTTTTTTTTTTTTTTGGGAGTCGATCGAAGAACACCTTTGGTGTTGTTATTATTATTATTATTATTATTATTATTATTATTATTATTATTATAAAATCTATTTAAAATATATAAAATTTTTTGCTTTCTTTTTAAAACAATTCTGCAAATCATATAAACAATTGATCACAAATTATTATGACGTATATATATAATAATAATAATAATAAAAAATTAAACATAAACGAGTTTCGGTAACATAAATAATTAATCAATCAATCAATCAATCACTACTTTTTATAATCATTCGGAACTCGGATATGAAATTTTACTTATTATAAATAAATTTATTTATTTATTTATTTTAAATATTTAATTAATATTAATAAAAAAAAAAAAAAACTTCGATCAACTATTTTGAAAAAAAAAAAAAAAAAAATTCTTATTATAGATATTAAAATAATAATAATAATAATAATAATAATAATCGATTCAAATAAAAATAAATAATATTTGCATCATCATCATCATCATCATCACATTACATAAAAAAAAAAAAAATTACAATTTTTTTTTTATTAAATTTAATTTAGCTCTTCATTTAAGTCAAGTTTTTTGCTGAAAAATCTTAAAAACTAATCAGTCGCATTATTGGGCAAATGAAGAGCTAAAATTAATTAATGCAATTTAATTGGGCCCTGACTGATTGTTTGGAGCTATATTTAATAATAATAATAATAATCAATAATATTTTGATTCATTTTATATATATAAAAAAAAAAAAAAAAAAAAAGAAAAAAAAAACTTAAATTTTTTAAATATCATATTTTTGTGTTCTTTCAGAATTAAATTTTTTTTTTTTCTTTTCTTTTCTTTTCTTTCAATTTTTTTTTTTTTTAATTCGAACCCGATGGGTTTATTTAAAGAAGAAAAAAAAAAATTAAAAAAAAAAAATGTCCTAACGCGGAATTAATTGTTAATTAATCGGTGATAAATTATTATGTGGCTGACTTAAAAACATTGGCAGTGGTTTATTACTCGCCCCATGGACTGGTTTGCACATCACAGAATCAGATGAATTTTCTACTGCGTTTCCCTTTGTCGGAGCTCCAGGATTCGAAGAATCATCGTATCCAGAATCTGATGATGAATCGCTGTAGACTTTATCCTTTTTAATCGGCCTCGAGTCGTAGTCCATTTGCTGAGCGGGTGAAAGAGAAGCTTGTCGTGCAGATTTTGACTCTCTGCAACCCTGGCATGGTTTTAACAGTCGTGGATCTACCATAACCATTCCGTGAGGTCCGGTAAATATAGTACCGCAACAGACTTTTTTCCTTTGAAAAAAAACAACAAAAGGTTTAAAATGTTAAAGATGGACAACCTCTTAAAAATCTCCTCATTAGATTTCATACTAACTTTTTCCAAAAATCCAAATCTACAAAACCACTAGAAACGGGAGAATGAGAGCGTCGGTGTTTGTCTTCTTTCAAATGTAACGGACTTTTAGGCCTTTTTCTTGATGCTTTCGGAATACATTCTTCGCTTTGTACGGGACTACACGGACGACTTGAATTAACGCTTAAACCGCTCAAATCTGAACTTAATTCGTCACTCGGAGCCGGAGAAATTTCTCGTACTTCGGCTTTTAACTTTGGTTTTTTCTTATTTTTATTTTTCGCTTTGAATTTGGCCAAGGATTTCGTTCCGGGTCCGGCTCGGGCATCGACGACGTGTCTCCAATTCCTGTCGCTACCATCCGGTAATTTTTTCCATCTTTTAACTAATAAAACGCACGCATTGCAAATCTCTCCCGTTCTCCTTTCGCCCAACTGAAAGCATTCCATCAAATCTTCTTCGTATTTTCTGCTGTCTGTGAACCTGCTGCTGCTCGATTTCGCTTTGCAAATGCAACAACCCGTTGTGGACCTATAAACCTTGGGTTTATGAAAACTGAACATTTTCTTTTTTGATTTTTTTCGTATTCCGTCAATCAATCAATCAGAAACCTGAAAATAAAATAAATGAAATTAAATTTATCACACGCATTCCATATAACCTTAATTTACCTCCATCATCTTTTTCACTTATCACTTTTTCTCTTTTTCACATCTAAAACAAAATAAAAAAAAAGAAAAAAATCACACTTTCATTGTGTAAAACACATTTATATTGTTTTCATTAATAAACATGCATGTGAATCCTTGCCTACTTTAATAAAAGGTAAATAAACAAAGTTAATAAAACGGTAAATCGTCACGATCCACTTTGCAAATGAATCCTAACCATACCCAATCTACACTTTGGAATCAAAACATTTTCATTATGCAATATTTTCGCTTACTTTAGAATAATACAACAAGTATCCAAAACTTTTTTTTTTTTTTTTTAAATCATTGTTACTGATGTAAAAAAAAAAAAAAAAAAAAAAAGGACAAATGACGACAATAGAGTAATAATTTTTTTTTTTTATACTCGTTCGTATTTGATTTTTAATCTAGACTTTTAGGCTAGCTACCAACAATTACCCTAAATGTAAAGAGAGCCTAAAAATAATAATTTTAATTTTAATTTTCAAACTGTGTTTTTTTAATATTATAAGCCTACATGAATGTCCTAGTTTACTTGTAACGACTTTGATTAAGGTACTAATTGAAAGTGTTTTTGAATAAAAAAAAAAGTGTCAAAGTGACAACACGAACAAAAAAAGTAACAAACTTTCGAGAAAACCCAATAAAACAGGCAAAGGGGTACCAGTAGTCTATCACTCTGCTCCACGAGGATCACTAAGGTAATGACCGCTTAAGCTAATGACCGTCCTTGAGAAATGAATCTTCTAGAAAAGAAGAAAACGGTTTTGTTTTAAGGAAACGCATGCGTCACGCACATGCGTCTCACCATCCTCCAGCTAATAGTTTATCTTGATTAAGATGTATGAGGCGTTTACATCTCTAACTTAATAAGATGCATCATATTTATATAATGCAATATCGCACGTCAATATATGAAAATTTAAATAAAGGCATTGCTTTAAGGTATATATATGTAAAAAAAAAAAAACCTAAAAACCTGTCAGAGGCCACATAATAATAATAGATTAAGATTAATTTTTTTTTTTTATAAATAAAATAAAATTCAGGTAATTTTTGTCTGTTTTTTAACTTAAAAACGAAACAAAAACTATTATATTTATTAGGACCGACATCATTTTCGTTTGTTCGAACCTTCAAAACCACTTTCACCTAAATCGTACACGGGTTTACATTTTCGACAAAAAATTTCTAGTCGAATCTACTACAACGCACAATTAATTTACAAGAACGAAAGTGATGCGATACGTCAGTCAAAAAGTAACAAATACAAACAACAATATTTTTTTGTAATATGTCGATTTTCCCTATCACCGTTTCTTTCTTTCAATTATTTCTAGACCTTTTTCTTAAAATCTTTCCGTAGATATATGTACGCCATTTGTAAATGGTTTTTATCTGCCATTTATCTGCATTGCAAGTAAAAACGACTCTCGATTATTTATTTCGAAGAGGCTTATT
>NW_002987867.1:116229-120197 GCF_000006295.1 Pediculus humanus corporis | reverse complement strand
TAAAACCAAAAAAAATTAAATCATTTTATTAAGATTAATAAATAAATAAAAAAAAAAAAAAAAAAATAGATGGTGGTTTAGAATTGCTTAACAGGTGAATACAAAGTAAATCTAAAAAATACATGAAAATGATGTCATTCTTGTTAAATATGTATTTTTTTTTTTAGTATATAATCTAAATTTGATTCCTGTAAATTTTTTTAAATTACAAAATTTTTTTTAAAAAAAAAAAAATAAATTATGAGAAAAAAAAAAAAAAATTACTTATTTGTAATGGTTTTGTTATACTTTGTAGTTTAGTTGCACTTTTTTATAACATTACATTCAATTATAATTTTGTTTAATAGAGCAAGCTTGTTTAATAATACTGTTGAAATAAAACATTTCTGATGTACATTAAGAAATAAATAAAGTTATTAAAAATTGTTTTTTTAAAATTTATTCTTATGACACTACAAGTCTGTACCTTGAGCTGTACTAACTGTACAATTAACAAAAACCTAAAAATTTTACAAAGCCCACAAGGCGGATGATAGAATGAATGACATCATAATGTATTGCACCTTTTGTGATTTTAATAATTTCAAATAAAATGAGCAAAATAAACCACACATAATTACACTTATTAAATTAATAATGATTTAATTTTCTACAAAAATTATTTCATTCTGTAACTGAGTGAAATTTTATTTTACAGAAGATTTTAGCTTAGACATATCTGTTATTTAAATTTAAAAGCGAATTTAATGCAATACATACAATTTTAGATGATATTGTAGGTTGCAAAGTACCTGACAACAAGCCTTTCCAAACACAAACAAATCATACCACTAACAATAATGACTTTTATGTAATTGAAATTTAAAGAAAGTCATCAGTTCTTTAAAACAAAAAAAAAAAGCAAAGGGTATTTTAAAGAAAATTACAATTACCTTTTGATGCTATCAGAAAACAATTGTAGTGAATAAAAAAAAAAAAAATTATTAATCAAACCAATAAAATAAAAATTAAAATGGGGGCGACAATAATTTCATTGCATAATAAGCAAGATTAACACCAAATTTAACTTGACAAAACTTTACCAAAGCATAAATACAATTATTATTCACAATTCATAATATAGGTTTCCAAAAAATACCTGTCATATCAAAAATTAATATCAAATCACGATGATTTTCGTTGGTGAATGAAAAGATTGCTCAGCTGGAATGGAAGAAACTAGAAATGAGACGCGATTTTACTTCCGCCCCTGAATCAAAGTATTTGACAACTTTTAAGCGACTGTCACAACTGAAAATTGTTCACAATCATAAAATGCACCCTTATCGGTGAAAATTAATTAGCATCATATGAAAAAATACCGTTAATATGCTCAATAAATGAAATACCTTGGCGTTCTATGAGAAGCTTCATCAAGACGCCATGACAGCATTACAAACGGATGGCATCCTATTTTCTTAAGAGATTTCTATTGTTTTGCAAATGAAAACACTTATCATAATAATCAAAAATTATAAAAAAGTTTTCAATCTCTATATTTCGGCAAAGTCAATAATGAATTCATTCAAATTAAATTAAATATATAACAAAAAACAAGCTTACCTTACAATCGAACTACTGCCCGCTCCACTTCTGAAAAAAACTACTGCGCATGTCAAATGGACATTCGTTCAGCGACTTTAAAATTTAAAATTTACCAATTAATTCTTACATGGAATAATTATAAATAAAAGTTTTAAAACGATCGAAAATAAATTATATTATTCATAAATTTATATAAAATATCAATCGTTTAAATAAATTAGAACAATTACCGAAAGCTGACATTTGGTAGATAAACGGATGCTGATTTGACTATTTAAATCTTTGAAAATGTAAATAAAAATAATTCCAGTAAAATCGGCACTTGAAGGAATACAATTTTATCCGATCATTATCTGATTTTAGTTAATGATTGTATAATTATTTACTTTAAACCCATTTTTCCTTTTATTTCAAAATTATTAACAGCGATGACATGACTAATATCAATTAACGGATGCCCTTTCTATTCTATCTACTTTACCCACAAAACTTCAATTTTTTAAATTACTTATTTTAAAATAATTACATTTATTCAAAGCTCTATGTTTTTCTTAAGAAACCAAAAAATCAAACGTTTTTTTTTTAAATATCAAAATATATAAAATTAATTTTCGTTTTGGATTTTAAAAAAAAATTTGTTTTACAAAAAAAAAAAATTTTTCTTTTATGAAATTAAATAAATAAATAAATTATAAGAAAATAAAAATTAAAAATTCATTCGATACATTTATCAAATTAAAAACTTGTATTAATTAAAAAATTTTCATTTAAAAAAATCAAAAAACTAAAATTTAAAAAAAAAAAAAAAAAAAAAAAATTAGGTTGGCATCAGTGCAATACCTTTTAAGCACTCTCAAAAACATTTATCATGAAACTTCAAATTCCATGAATAATTTTGTTAATATTTTTCATTTTTTGTTTTGATATACAAAAAAAAAAAAAAAAAAAATTTTGTAAATAATGACGAGTTTCGTTGAAGGAAACAGTTCTCCTACTTATAATTTTAAAGTAGTTTTACTTGGGGAAGGTTGCGTTGGAAAAACATCTGTTGTTTTGCGTTATGTTGAAGATAAATTTAATTCTGATCACATAACGACACTACAGGTATCAAAGAATAAAATATCAATTATTTACTCATTGCAGTTTTAAAATTATTAACAATCATTTAAAACCATCACGATTCCCTGATTTTTCAAATAATACAGTTTATATTGTGTATCACCCATTTCATGTACAATGTTTCTATACCTGTGAAAAGATAATTTATTTTTTTCCAGGCATCCTTTGTTAAAAAAAAAATAAATATAGCTGGAAAAGCAGTTAATTTAGCCATTTGGGATACAGCTGGCCAAGAAAAATTTCATGCATTAGGACCAATTTATTATAGAATGTCAAATGGTGCTATATTGGTGTATGATATCACAGATGAAGATTCATTTAACAAAGTTAAAAATTGGGTTAAAGAATTAAAAAAAATGTTAGGGGGTGATATATGTTTAACAATTGCTGGAAATAAAATCGATTTGGAAAAAGATAGAAATGTTCCTATTGATGTTGCCGAAGAGTAAGAATTAAACTCGATAAATAAATTTTCGATACCTAAAAAAAAAAAATTTTTTTTTTTCGTTACTACAATCGATATAATAATTACAGATATTCATCATCTGTTGGAGCGAAACATTTTCAAACATCTGCAAAACATAATCTAAATATAGATGAATTATTTTTAGAATTGACCCAAAGAATGATATCTAGATATGATCAATTAGAAGCTATAAAATCATCTAAAGGAGGAACAATGAAAAAAAATATCGTAGTCGTTGATGATGATCAAATTGAAAACGATCAAAAAAAACAGGGATGCTGCGGAACTTCATAGAATTATTTATTCATTCCATTTATGGAACCTATTCTTATGAATTAGAAAATGCTTAAATACATTCTAAAAAGCTGATTATTATATATGATGGCTTAATATCTTGAGCTGTTCGAAAAAAAAAACAAAACAAAACAAAATTACAAATGTTTAATTCGAAAAAAAAAAAAAAAATTATTAATCAATCAATAATTTACATATATATTTATAATAATAATAATAATAATGAGTAAATTATTTTTTTTAATCTTTATTCATATGCAAAATAATAATAATAATTAATCAACAATCGAAAATGTTTATACATTATATAATAAATTACAGTATTTTTTGTAAATCGATTATAAGAAAAAAAAAAAGCTATTTATGATTATTATTATCATTATTATTATTACCATTTTTTACTCCTGATGTTAATAATTAAAATGAAATAATGCTTTTTAATCATTTGCTAATTTTAAAAAATTATATATTTATATTGGCTGTTATTTAAAAAAGTTTGAAGATT
>NW_002987867.1:81529-115719 GCF_000006295.1 Pediculus humanus corporis | reverse complement strand
ATTACTATTATTATTATTATTATTATTATTATTATTATTATTATTATCATTATTTAATTTTTTTTCTTTTCTATAAATTTAAATTAAAAAATTATTTTTTTTCCTTTTTTTTTTTTTTTTGTAAATGCAATCGACGGAGTAAAATTTTGAACACATGTAAAATTAAATAAATATTATTATTATTATTATTAATTTGAAAATAAAAAATTAAGAAAAAAACTCATTATTATTATTATCATTATTATTAATTAATTAATAAATTTTATAAAAAAATTTTCCACCCACCTTTTTTATACTATTTAATAATCCCACATTCTCTCTCTCCCTCTCTCTCTTTCTTCTTTAGACTGATACACTTTATATAATAAACTGATAGACTGATACACTGTAATAATAATAATAATAATAATAATAATAATAATAATAATAATAATAATAATAATAATAATAATAATATGTATAATTATTAAAAAAAAAAAAATTTTTTTCACATTCCCATTTATTTATTTTGAATTAAATATCATTTGTTATGTATTTACGAGTGCGTTATTTTAGAGAATTTAGTGATGTGTGCCCCTCAAATAATTAATTTTATCACATTTTTTTATATATTTATATATAATTCGATTGCACGATTTGTAGCCATAAAAAAACAGAAAAAATCATTATCATCATCATCATCATCAAATCAAAAACGAACGAACAAACAAAAAATTAATCAAAAATAAGACAAAAAAAAAAAAAAAGAAAATGATAATGAAAAAAAAAAAACAACAGAACAGAACATATAAATAATAATAATAGTAATAGTAACAATAATAATAATAATAATAATAATAATAATAATAATAATAATAATAATACTTAAAATTTAAATAATTTATTTACTTTATTTATTTATTTATTAATTATTTACCAAGTGGCAAGGTAATCAGTCTTCCGGTAGACATTTTAGTTAAAAATTAATAAGAAAATTATTATTATTATTAATAATACACGAGATGAAAACATTCCAAGCAAAACTACTAATTAATTAATTAATTATTATTAATAAACTTAATAAGCCAAAAAAAATTATGTATTTATGTATAAATCAAAAAAATAAATAAACTTTATCAAAATCGTTTCACATTTATTAAAAAAATTAACGACGACGACGACGACGATATTAATAAAATTTTATGAGAAAAAAAAAAAAAATCGGTAATAATAATAATAATAATAATAATATTGATAATAATGATAATAAAACTTTACTTATTTTAAATGTAAAAACAATACACGTTATTTTATTTTATTTTTTTTTCATTTTTTTTTTTTTTTAATATTAATTTATTACAAAAAATTCAATTTAATAGACTAGAGATACAATCCAAAAAAATTATTTTAATTTTTTTTTTTTTTTTTTTTACATATATAAATTCTTATAAATAATAATAATAATAATAAAAAAATTAAAATTAATAATTAATAATAATAATAATAATTAGAATCGAAACATGAACGTAAAAATATTAAAATACTGGGTATTTTTTTAATTCTGTTTACACAAAATAAAAAAATAAACCATTTATTTATTTATTTATTAAGTACTTTAATAAATTGAAACAACGTGGTTAAAAAAAAAAAATAATAATAATAATAATAATAATAACGAATAGCAGTAGCTAAAATACATAATTTACAAACTGATTGGATTTTCTTTTTTTTTTTTTTCTTTTTTTTTATTAATTAATATTATTATTATCATCATTTTGTTCTGTTATAATGTTTTCCTTTTTTTTCCTTTCTCAAATCTCCACATATTATTCGTCAAAAAAAAAAAAAAAACAAACCTTCTTTGGCTCCATATTAAAAAACGATTTAAAAAAAAAAAAAGGCACAGAAATTACTATTATTATTATTATTATTATTTTCTTTTCTCTTCCACCCCCCCCCTCGCTCCCCGGTTATTTTTTTTTTTTTATAAATACACAATTTATATAATAACGTATAATTTAGAAATTATATATACGTGTGTGTGTGTGTGTGTACGTTCATACTATAAATAATATAATATATATAAATAAATATATATATATATATATATACGAATATGTTACAATAGACAAAATAATAATAATAATAAATACGTGTATTGTCAACGAGCAAACAAGCTCACAATAAGGCTAGAAATCCATTTAATCAAACATTTAAACAAACAATCCCTCCCCCCCCTACTAAATTTACTCCGTTTTGCTCCTCCCCTTTTTCTCTCCCGCCCACCCCCCCTCTCTCTTTCTCTCCTCCCATTCGACTCTCTTACAAATTTTACCAGGAATTTTAATAAAAAAAAAAATTTTGCTCAGCTACTGCTCGTCCATTATTAAAACCCTTCCCTCCCCCCCCCCAATAATGACAAAAAAAATCGATCGATTTCATTATTGTATTTTATTTAAAGCTTTTTTTTAAATCAATGATGACGACAATTTATTATTATTATTATTCTTTTACTAAAAAAAAAATTAATTAATCGATCATTTTAATAAAATTTTTTTCTTTTTTTCCATTCGTGTGTGTGTGTGTGTGCACAGTGTAAACTTCAAATCATAATAAATATCATTTTTTAATATTTAAATACTAACGATAATAATAATAATAATAATAATAATAATAATAACATTTACGGTAAACATTTTAAAAAACTTATTTAAAAAAAAAAAAAAAAGAAAAATTTGATTTAAAAAATAATTCTTTTAGCAGAATAAAATACTTGAGAGAAAAAAAAAAGAAAATTTTTTTTTTTTTCCGAGTTGATGGTTGAGCATAATTGAATACTGTATTTCTTTTTTGTGTATAAATAAAATAATAATAATAATAATAATAATAATAATAATCACACGTAAATTAAAAAAAAAAAAACAATTAAAAATGATTTTTTTTTCCCCAAATAAAAAATCCATAAATAAAACACGGGAGATTCGATTTTCCTTTCGAAAAAGGAAAATTTTATTTGTTTACTTAAAATGGCACGAGAAATAATAATAATAATAATAATAATAATAATAATAATAAACAACAACAACAAAAACAAATCGTCTAAATAAATAAAATAATAAATAATTTAAAATAAAAAACGCTTGAGATGATTTCCCCCCCCCCGCTTGTGTTTTGATATATATGTAAAATACTTTACTGTAATATATACTGAAAGGTTTTCTTTCTCTCCCTCTCCCCCCCCCCTAATTACATTCAAAGAATTGCTTACTTAAAAAAAAAAAAAAAAAAAGAAAAGTTTCTGTCACTCGGAATGCATCATCAAACGCTCCAATTACTGCAAATTAAAAATTTAAAATAGGCGCCTTTTTTTGACCTTGAATAAAAATACTAATAATAATAATAGTAATAATCGTAATAATAATAATAATAATAATAATTAATAATTTAAATAAAACATTTCGACACGAATTAATAAATAATAATAATAATAATTAAAAATTAATAAAATAAAATCTCAACCATCATCTCCTCCCCCCCCCTTCTATTTTTTTTTTTTTTTTAAATCTAAAATATTATTCATTTCCATCCCCTCCCTACCCTATACAAAACAACCGATTTTTTTTTAAAAATTTGTTTGTTTGTTTGTTTGTTTTGCTATCGTTCACGTTGTTTCCTGTTTTCTGTCGTTTCCGGTTTTTTAAAATAATAAATCATTAAAAAAATGAAACGAAATTTCCTGCGTTCCTGCGTTTTCTTCTCTCTCTCTCTCTCTCTTCTCCTCCTTATGGCCTCCTCCTTCTCCTCTCTCCATATGCTCTCTCTCAAATGATAACGTTAGTTCACAAAAATAATAATAATAGTAATAGTAATAATAATAATAATAATAATGTTTTTTTTTTGTCTCGTCCTCCTCCTCCTCCTCCTTTCATTCATTCTTTACTTTATTTTTTTTTTTTTTTCTTCCCCCATTTGGTTGTTGTTATTATTATTATTATTGGCCAAAGATCATTTACTTAACTTACTAATGACTCGTATCAATGCTCCATTTTCATCTTTTAATCTCTGATTTTCTGCTTTTAACGTTTCTAATAACTGAAAATAATCAAAACAAAAGCAAAATTAATTTATTTATAAAAAATCTGTTTGGAGTTTTTACACAATTATGTACATTAATAACAAAAAAAAAAAAATGACGGGAGACATTATTAATAATTTGTCATCACCAGGCTCTAAAATAATAACAGGGGGCTAGAGAGAGGGGGGAGGGGGAGGGGGAAAGAAAATTGTAAACAAAAGGCTATGTTTGTTTTTGTGTTTCAATGTTTACCACCACGTGTGTTTGTTTGTTTGTTTGTTATTATTTAGTCTTCATATAACGAACGATTAACTTCCGATTTCGAAATTTTTCGAAAAAAAAAAAAAAAAAAAAAAAAACAAGTTGGCTGACCTGATTTGCTTTTCGCACTCATACCAACACCTTCCCGAATCATTTCAAAACACAAACGGCGAACTTTTTTTTAATAAGTTTTTTGAGTAGAAATAAATATAATGCGACATTTTTTTTTCTCTTTTTTTTTTTTTTTTTAAATGGCACAATTTCAATGTTAATGACCTCGGTTAGAAAAACAAAGAAAATAGGAAATACGAAAAGGGTTTAAACTACTGAGAAATTTAATGTCACAAACGCACACGCACACGCACACACATTTATCGTAACCGTCGTAGAAATTTTTTCTTATTTACAGTTAAGAGAAAAAAAAAATTAAAAATAAAATCAAATCAACCGACGGTTAAACAAACAAACAAAAAAAGTCATGCATTTCTCAAATCACAATTTTCCTATTTAATAATAATAATAATAATAATAATAATAATGATGATGATGATGATGATGATAATGAGTAAAAACAAACATTTAAACGTAATTTTCTTTTCTTTCAACGAACGAATCAACAACCACAGATAAAACAAAAACAAAAAAACAAACAGCAACGTCAAAGCAAAAAAGCTCAAATCGTTATTTAACAAAAAAAAAAAAAGAAAAACTAATGATAATAATAATAATAATAATTAATAAAAATAACGTTGGTGAATTACACACACGCAAAAAAAAAAAAAAAAAAAAAAAAAAACGACCATTATGGAAAACGATTATAATGGTAGAGAGCCATGCCACAGCAGCATCAGCAGCAGCATCAGCATCAGCAGCATCTTTTTTTTTTTGTTTTTTTGTTTTTTTTTTTTTTTAAATTTTTTTACCTCACTTTTGTGAAGAATTCGTCAGTTTTGACACGACGCGTGTTAAAGCTCGATTTTCAGCTTTCAAACGTTCGTTTTCTGCTTTCAGCTTTTGTAATTGCTGAAAAGATACAGACCGTGCCAATGAAAACGATTCCCAAGAGAGAAAAAAAAAAAAAAAAAAAAAAAAGAAAAAAGTTCTAAGGAACAAACGAAAACAAACAGTCAGTCAGTCAGTCAGACAGACAAACAGACAGACAGTCGGAGAAACGGAGAAAGAAAAAAAAAAAAAAAAAAAAAAAAAAAAAGTAAACTTAAAGGGAAAAGAGAAAAGAGAAAAAAAAAATTGACGTAAGATTTAAAAATAATAATAATAATAATAATAATAATAATAATAATAATAATAATAATAATAATAATAATAATAATAATAATAATAATAATAATAATAATCAAACAACAAACAAAAAATTATTTTCGGATTTTATTTTCCTTTTCCGCACTTTCCCCTCCCCTTTTCTCCCCCTCACCCCCCCGAAACGATCGACAAATTTCAAAAATTTTTATTGCGACAGAAAAAAACAATAACAATAACAATAACAATAATAATAATAATAATAATAATAATAATAATAATAATAATAATAATAATAATAATAATAATAATAAAAACAAAACGCGAGCATGACTTTTAATCATCGACAAAAAAAAAAAAAAAAAACAAACAACGTAATTATCGTAAAAATATTTCCTGTCGTTTTTCTTAATAAAAAAAAAAAAAAAAAATTTTCTTTTGCTGTCGGAAAATATATTATTATATTTTGCTTTTTTTTCTTTTTTTTTCTTTTGCCAACTTGAAAAAGTTTTTCATTTAATTTTAAACGATTAAAAAGGTGTCGTGAGTGAGCGATGAGAGAATAATGATTGGGGGCTTTTTCCATTGACTTTTTTCCTTCTCCTCAACCCCCCCCCGCCACGTGTTTCCCCTCCTTTTTCCTGATGGATTTCCGTTTGTTTAATAACAAAATGAACGAAAGCAGTTTGAAAATATTTTAAATATCCAACCGAGTCGCGGTAAAAGGAAAAAAGGAAAAAAAAGAAAACGTCGCGAAAGGTTCATTCAACGGTTTACCTTTTTTACTTTTTTAAACGTTTTGAACTTAAACAAAAAAAAAAAAAAAAATTTTAACGACTTTTATTTATAGTTTTTTATTTTCTCGTTTGTTTATTATTAATTTTCTCAACTAAAATGTTTCTTTTTTTTTTTCTAAAAATAAAAACTACGTTAATTTTCAAAAATGTTTTCTCTTTCTATGAAACGATAGTAATAATAATAATAATAATAATAAGCCTTTTCTTTCAACGTATAAATTTACAATCAATCTTTTTAAAAAATTAAATCGTTTCGATAGGGAAGCCGGGGAGGGGGGGGGGGGGAAAGGGAAAGAGTGAGAAAAGAGAGAAAATCAAAACGATGATAAATAAACACGAGAAAAACACCAAACGAAAATTTTTTGGCAGAGAGAGAGAGAGAGAGAGAGAGAGAGAGAGAGAGAGAGGAAGGAAAAAAAAAATCAACGACGACGAATTTAAAAGGAAAATTTCGCAAATGTGCAACACAAACTACAACAAAAACTACAACAAAAATATTCAATTGGTACACATATTTTACCACCACTACCACCACCACCAACAACTCTACCTTCGACCTTTCCTTTCTCTCAAAGGACCAAAAAAAAAAAAAAAAAAGAAAATGTCACGTGACATCACACGAAAATGGTAATAGAAAATTGTGCACGTACCTTAAGCTCTTCCTCCATTTCCGATAATTTCCTTTCTAAAGCTCGTCTTTCCCTCTTTTCCATTTCCGACAGCGACGCTTTGTCCGTATTTACATGTTTTTCTAAATTACTCCTAGCATCCGTCAATTCATCTTCAGTCTTTTTCAATTTTTCCTTTAGCCTCTCGTTTTGTGCTTTTGATTCTTCGTACAATTTCTTGTAGTCGATTTCGCCGTTTTCGGTCACATCGTTATTTTGTAACCTCGTAGAGAAATCGTCATTGACTCCGGACGATGACACTGAACTAACTCTCGACGATCGTCCGGACTTGTCGTCACTCTGCAAAAAATTAAAGTGGTAAATTAAAGAAAAGCACATCCATGTTGTTGTCAACGCGGAATGAAATGATCAAAAACGACAAAAAAAAAAAATGGGCAACAAATTCGGGAAAAATTTTCTCCTTACGCCGTAACCCTCGGACCCTTCGGAACTCTTTAAACTTAAAAGACTCGAAGTTGATCCAGTTCTGGATCCCATTACGGATCTCGTGGGAGACCTAGATATCGGTTTAGAATAAAGGCTCGGCGACAGGTGTTTCATCGAAGACGAAGAAGGCGAAGTCAGGTACGAGCTAACGGACGATCCCGACGGTAAATGTAATGATCCGTATCCGGAATTCGTGCCGCCGTAAGTCGAATAAGAATTTCCGTAATTCGAATAAGATGGCGGCGAATGATAACTTCCGTACGAGCCGTATGAATTACTTCCGTACGAGTGACCGAGAGAATTTCCGCTACCGTACGGATTAGAATAACTCGAGTATCCACCATTTCCGGATGGTGAAAAATACCCCGTGTTACGGGAACGATTATTTGTTCGAAGGGATGACGAAACTCCCGCGGATCTCCGAGGATCCCGAGACGCGGATCCCATCGTTCTTGAATACGACATTTGTTTTTTTTAAAATAAATATTATTATTTAAAAAAAAAAAAAAAAACTCGCACCGTAACGACTTCGATCACCGATGAATATTAACTACAGATGTTACTACAAATCTTGGAACGTTTTCATTTTTTTTTTTTTTTTTTTTAGAATTCAGTGTCGGATCGACTCATTCACGTGTGAGAGAGAGAGAGAGAGAGAGAGAGAAACAAATCACAAATTTTTTCACCGCCATTTTCGAATCGAAACTTTAAAACATTTAAAAACACAAAAAAATTTAACGGTTTAATTATTATTATTTGTTATATATATATATATATAAAAATTCGAATAAAAAAAGAGTCGTTAAATTCAAAACACAAAAAGAAAACGGTAGGCAATTATTTACATTATTTGAAATCTTAAAATAACTTTTCAATTTTCGCAATTTCCCAACTTTCCAACTTTCAAATTTTGTCACAGATGAAATCAACAGTTAAAATAGGTCAACAAAAAAAAAGAAAATCCAAGGTAATCCTGTAATAAAAACCTCATTACGATAATGTTAAATAAACTTTTGGGTCAAATTTAATTCGATTCAATTTCTTTTTATACTTCATTTAACGGAGGTAGAGAGCGAGCGAGCGAGGGGAGAAAGGGGGAGGGGAGGGGGGGGGTAAGAAAAGAGGAGAAACGTTCGCGTAAGTTTAGTTTAAACGTTTGTTTCCCAAACCAGCCAAAAAATACATCGAACGAAGGGGGGGGGAGACGAAGGGGAGGGCGAGTGGGAAATTTTCAAATTTTCAATCGATCAAAATGTCTTTGCGATATTTAAACGTTTAAAAAAAAAAAAAAAAAAAAAAAACATAACGAAAATAATTTTGTCAAACAAAATTTTCCTTTGGCCCAAGCCAGAAAATTTAAATTTTTTTTTTTATAATTCGTAAACACGTAAACACACACACACACACAAAAAAAAAAAAAATTTTTTTTGCTTACTTTTTTTCTTCTGCAATCGCTCTTCTTAATCTAAAAATAAACATTTATATATGAAATTTTCATTCTCCCCGCGTAAACTGACACACTAAAATACCCCGTTTAAACGATCCATTTTTGATATGGTTTTGAGAGCGAGAGATGAGCAATGATTAGAGTAACTTTTTTTTATCCCACTACAAGTACTCGCAAGTACTCGAATAATATTTTTTTTTAAAGAAGAACATAAACATGTTTTTATTGTTACACGCACTCTCTCTCATCATTCGGACTTGAAAGCATTCAAATTTTAAACATCTTCATCGAATAAATTCCAAAAAAGAGAAAAATACATCAAAAAAAAAAAAAAACAGGAAAATTTATTCCTTTCGTTTGAAAGCGCTCAAGAGTATAAAAAGTCCAAGGGCGACGACACATTTCAAGTGGGAAATCGTCAAACCGTGTGTGGGTTGTAAAAAAAAAGAAAGAAAAACATTTGTCTTTTCACCATTTCCTAGAACGTGTGCGTGAGTGCGTGCGTGTGCGTGTGCGTGTGATAAATATCAAAGCCAAACCGTTTTAAGAACCAATATAACCACCTACGCTTGCTGACCGTTCGATTCGTGTTTATTTTTCTTTTTATTAAAAAAAAAAAAAAACAGAGTTTTGGCTTGTCGTTCTATCAAAGTGTGCAACGCATGTTTTTTCTCTCTCTCTCTCTCTCTCTCTCTTTTCAGGTATAAAAAATATAAATTTTTAAATATAAACTCACCACTTCGTTATTTAATTTATTTACTTCCGAATCTCCTGCTCCACCCGAATCTTGACGCTCGGGATCAATTTCCTACAATCATTCAAAAAAATTAAAACAATAATTAAAAAAATAAGTACGAGTAGAATTGAGGGGGGAGAGAGGGAGGGGAGGGGGAGGGGAGGGGGACATTATTAAAAAAGACAATTACATCCATATCCAGGTGAACGACTCCCGTTGATCGTCTTTTGGGTTTACGTCTCCTTTGTATAACGGCTTGAGTTGCAAGGGCACTTCTGGAATCATTTTCCTTGTCTTCTTTGTCATCTAATTTCGTTTGCCTTTGTCTCAGAGGCACGGTTACCGTTGTTTCTCCCGTATTATCCGTTGACAAATTATTTGCCGCGGTCAACGCGTTGACGGTCGTACCCGTAGTAGGTGGTCTCCTGACATAAGTTGAGGTATCTTCGGCAGTTGAATTTGTTTTCGTTCTGGCATCTTCGAGGAGGAACTGAAAATGAATAAAAAAAAAAAAAAATTGATTAAATTCATTGATTTCAGATAAACTTAATTAACGGATAATACTAGCATAAATATCCGTTTTTTTTTTTTTTTTTTTTTTGCAAAAAACAAACAGTCGGACGGACAACAGCAAGCAATAACTTTGTTAAATTATTTAACATTATTTTTCTCCGGCACATTATTATTCACCTTAAAGAAATTTTTCATTTTAAATATTTCAATGAAGAAGGAAACAAACCGTTCAAAACAAAAAAAACCGTTAACTACAGATTACTACAAAAAAAAAAAAAGGAAAACATTCCAAACTTTAACTGTTTTATAAACACCTTATTATTATTGTCCACTTTCAGCCTCCAAGAGGGCCTACGTTCGTGACTTGTATCTTCATCTTTTGCGGGTATTGTTGCCGTCGTCGGGGCTGTTGTTATCGTTGCCGATGCCAAAACAGATGACATTATTGTCTGTTAAATCCACACACAAGCCAATTGTATATAAAAACAAATTATATTTTTATGATAAAATAAAATTTCATCGCGTTTTATATATTATCATCGACCGCGACGGGGCGAATAAAAAACCGCTTCGAAAAAAAAATTTTTTTTTTTTGGATAATCAATCATTTACCTGATCATTATTATTATTATTATTATTATTATTATTATTATTAGCAGACGATTGTTGATTTCTTTTTTTAACGAGTTGTTCGGCCGATTTGATTTCTTCCAACGTGACACCCTGCGTTGATCGTCTCGTTTCTCTAACTCTTTTCGCGTGAGCTTTTCTTTGAGTTTCACTTTCTTCGTCTCTTACCGGAGGTACAAAAGACCTGAAACGTCAAAACGAAGCATTTTAAAGCATTGGTAAATTTGATGATCGCAATCAACAAACGTTAAAGCTTTGAAAAAAAAAAAAAAAAAAAAAAAAAAAACAGCCATGCCTCAACAATCGCAGAATTATTTAAAATCAAAAAAAAAATTCATAACTGCAATTTATAAAAAAAAAAAAAAAAAAAAAAATAATAATAATAAAATCGCCGTCTTCGATATTAACGAACAATTTAAAAAAAAAAAAACTTGAAAACATTAAAAAGCCGTTAAATTAATAAAAAAAAAAATTTATATAAATAATATTTGTAAAAAGCACTGCGCAAAAATTGTATTTTTTTTTTTTTCGTACGTAATTCATTAAAAATAAATAAATAAATAATAAAATCAAATAACAAAAAAAAAAAATAAAAGAAAAAAAGTTTAGTCTGACAATCAAAATTGCATTCATTTTAATTTTTTATCATTTATTTATTTATTTATTTAATCTTTCTCACTTGAAAAAGTTTTTGAAGATATTTCCGGGACTAAGTTTACTTCCACCTGGAGTGGTCGGTGTCGTCGGCGTACTCGGGGTAGGTGTTTCGGTTGTATTGCTATAAAATTTATCCCACTCAAACGAATTAGTTCAATTTTAAAAACGTCATTAATATAATTTCATTTTTGACTGAACGCCGCGAAATAAAACATTTACCATCTTAGAGTACTATCATTATTATTACAATCGCTCTTTCATTACTTTATTAAAAAAAAAAAAAATTATTATTATTATTAACACGAACCTTCCTATTGATGGTTGAGTGATAAGCGTGGGTGATGAAACGGTTCTTGAGGTAGTGGTTATTTGTGTTGTCCCTACAGTTTTCGTCATTGGCGTTGTTGTCGTCGTCACAGGAACATTTGAAGCGGAAGACTCTGTATTCGTGTTGTTAGATTCCTCTTTAGATCCTCGCCTGAAACGTTTAGAAAAAAAAAAAACGATAAAATTTCAAAAATTATTACAAAATAAATTTTGAATTTAAGATTTGTTATTATTACAAATTATTGATTTCAAAACGCCTGTATTATTAAATGTTTGTTTAAAAGTAAATATTTATTTTTCCCAAAACCCCGTCATTTCTCACGTTCAACTTAATTTATAATTCACTTTGAAAGAAAAATCCAATATTAGAAAAAAAAATTGATTTTAAGGGTTAATTTTAAAATTGTCAACATAAAAAAAAAAAAAAAAAATACCCAAATTAGTTTAATTTAAAAAAAAAAAAGAAAAGAAAAGACAAACGATAATTCACGTGCGAAACATTAAACATCATCACAATGATGTACATTTAAAATTACTCGGCAATAAAAGCGATTAAAAAAAAAAAAAAAGGGTCTACACACCTACTAGACGCTTGACGTTCCCTAAAAGAAGCTGACCTTATAGGAAGACGCACAATGGGTTGTCCCGTAGGAGGGTGAAGAGCTGGACAAGAACTAGCAATGCGAGCTTGAAGCTCCAGGTACCTGCGATAAAACCTAAAGCAACACGCACACATGCAAAAATAAATGCCGTCAAAACAAAAAAAAAAAAAAACAGACACGAGTTATGAGCACGAAACGACAAAAAACAAAAAATTTTAATTCTTGCTTTATGATAATTGTTTTTCACTTACTTTTCGTCTGCTTCAAAACTATGAGTTCTTCTTAACACGACTTCATTGGGAAATATAGAAGGCTTATTTGGTAATGCTTTTTTGTCTACATCTGCATAAAAAAAAAAAAAAAAATTAAAACTGATCTTCATTGTTAAAAAAAAAAAAAAAAAAAAAAAAGTTAAAAATCTTACTTAATGTTAAATTCTTTGAAGGTTGTTCGTTTGTTTGCGGTTTGTTTCTAAACGAACCGGGCCTTCTCCAACTGGGAGATTCTTCTTCCAGAGAGGTTTGAGAACTGAGAGCAGTTTTATTTAGATCCGGTAAAGAAGGTATTCGAGTTGAGTCGTCCATGTTGACGCGATTTTTCTTTTCTGAAATATTTTTTTAATATATAAAAATATATAAATCGGCTGATAAAATGATATTTTTTTTATCTTTCCTAAAATTGTCTCTCATTCAAATATCCGTGAAAATTCTTACCGATTTCAATCCACTCGAGTTCAACATCATTTGAATTGCTGAACTCGGAACTTTCATCACTCCAAGATTCGCTATCATCGTCTTTTGTTTTACAGAAAGCATGCAAAGTTAAAATTTTCGAAGGAATTTGACGATTAATTACAATATCATTATCATTATCATTATTTTCTAAACCTTTAGGAAACCATTTTTTTTTGTTCGGATTTAAAATTTTTTAAATACTGCGTCGAGAAAAACGTGATCGAAACGCCGGAAATTAAAAATCAAAAAAAAAAAAAAAAAAAAGAAAATCTACTCACCCACGTTACTTTCCTCAGATGGAGATGTTGCAACTTCTTCCTTTTCCGATTTTCCCTCAACGTCAATTTCGACTTTTTTAACTTTATTACTAGGTTCTTCGGAAATGGCGCGGTCGAGCAACTGCCTTTCGGATGAAGTGTCCTTATTAATAAGATTAGTTTTATCTGCCACCGACATTCTAGTAACAGAAGACCTAAAAAATAATATTAATTTTAATTTTTTTATTTTTTAAAGGGATTTATTAAAAAAGGTTTATATTCCACGAGAAGGAAAACAAAAAAAAAAAAACTAAAGTTACCGTCTTTTTGGTGAGTTGAGTGCCTTATTGTGTAAATTGCTAGGAGGAGGGCGATCCTTTTGCAAAGCAGCCTGTTTCGTTCGGAGATCTTCCAAAACAGTAACCATGGCAATGTCGGCAACATCCATAGGAGTTTGACCCTTCAAATAAATTAAATTTTTAACTTGTTAAACCATTCGAGCGAAAATCAAACTTTAAAAATCAAATTTTTAAAAAAAAACCCACAACATAATTTTTAATATCCATATTACAAAAATTTTCGACCAACATTTCCGCAGCTTCCTTTTGACCCCAATGTGCTGCAGCATGCAAAGGCGTCCAACCATCAAAGTCTTGAACGTCGACGTCAATTTGACCTGGAAAACAAGGCATCAAACATTGGAAAATGACGTTAAAAATTTTTCAATACAACGAAACGAATTTTAAACTCTTAAATTAGAAAAATTGTTTTGTTTCTTAATGACGATAAATTTTTAATGATAATTAAAAAAAAAAAAAAAAAGGAAAAATCATTAAGGATTTAATTTACCAAAGATAATTTTGAAGTGACAATTTAATTCATCACCACAAACTCAAATTCTTTGGGAATTCAAAAAAATTCTATAAAATTTATATCGGGGGGGGGAGGCCGGGGGGAAAAGGTATGTACCTTGTAATAAAATACTCATGACTTTAATGTATCCTTTGGCCGCAGCAACGTGAAGAGCCGTCGCTCCAGTTTTAGGATGAGGTACTAAAGGATCAATGTTATCTCCACCGTTAAACCAATCTTTGGCATCTTCAAGCATAATTATTTCTTCCCTATTCCTTGCTTCGTCACAATCGATTCCTGAAAAAATGAATATAAAAAAAAAAAAAACTTATAATTTTAATGTAAAATTGTTTGAACCACGTGACTAAGAATACTAAAAACCCACAACAAATAGGGAAAAAATCGTTTCCCCCCCCCCTAATAATAAATATTTTCCTCTTGTGATCTAATCCAGACAAAACAACAAAATTTTTTAAATAAGGATTAGAGAGAGAAAGCGTTTTAACCGCTGAAGAAAAACAAACAAACAAACTTACTCCGTAATAAGTGTTTGTTTGTTTAGTTGAAAACAATTTTAATTTTTATAAAATTCGAATCATTCTTGTTTGTTGTACTCTTAAAATTAATTAATTACGATATATTTGAAACATATTATTAACCGTTCAAACATTTAATTAAAAAAAAAAAATAATAATAATAATAATAATAATAAATTAACCATTTCGAGCCATTTTTTTTTTTTTTTTTTTAGAAAAATTTTTCGCATAACAAAGGAGGAACGTCGTAAAAAAAAAAAAAAACGTTAATTAACAAATTGCATACGAATGACAAAGTATTTAAATATTACAAGCTACAAACTCTTACATTCATTAGAATTTAAAAAAAAAAAAAAAAAAAAAAAAACATCAGAAAATGGCTTAAAAAATATGTTTGAATAAATTGCAGAACAAAAAAAATGAAAGTTTCCAATTCAACCTCGTGGAAAACCTGATCTTCCCGAACGTAATTATTTTTTATTAGCGAAATCAACATTCAATATATGGCAATTCATTATATATATTTTTTTATAACATCTTGTTTGTTTGTTTGTTCTTGCATACGAAACAACGTGAGAATTCATTATTACTACTTATTTTTTTTAATGATTTGATATAAATCCCTTCAGAGATCAATCCCCGTTCGACATTTTTTTTTTTTTTTTTTTGGCGGTCTTTTAAACCAACATTTCTATAATCTTTCATGACCATTCGTATTAATCAACTTTTTCTTCAACTAAAAAAAATTCATAAATAAAGGTCAACGACGTAACACACTCAGAAAGAAAAACACTCATCGATGCGATCATCTCATGAATTTTTCCTTTTTCATTTAACCGTGAAAAACGAATACGTAAAAAATTCTTTTTTCTTAAAAGACTAAATTTCTTCGAGATTGACCCACTTGGATAGGTTAGTTATAAATAATGAACGATTTCATTTTTTTTAAAAAAAAACAAAACTCGTCCATTTTTGTTTTTCCGCGGAAAATTTTTGTAATCGATATGTTTATCATCATCCTTACTTTCTTTCTTTCTTTTCGCGGTGGTAACACATTACTTTTGCTATTTCATTTCAATATCTTATGAGATAAAAACTCCCCCCCCCAAAAAAAAAAAAAAAAAAAAAAAAAAGAAAAACGCTTTTATTTTTCTTTCCCAGGTTCGACCCCGTACCGTACGTTTAAAAAAAAAAAAAAAAAATCGCGACTAAAAAAAAAAAAAAAAGTTAGTAAACCGTTTTTATTTAAACATCTTATTTACAAGTCACGTTTCGGACGCAAATATTCGATTAATTGCATAATTTTGAATTTATAAATAAACTGATAAAGTGGCACTTTTAAAAAAAAAATTTGCCCTTTATGTTATGTTGTTACTTAATTATTTTTTTTTTTTTGAAATTAAAACCGCCACCGTCGAAACAATTCAAAGCATTGCAGTTTATTTTTTTATTTTTTTTTTTAAGGAAAACGAATGAACAAGTACAAACCTTGAGCATCGATTATTTCTTGAAGTATATCATCCATTGCATCCGATTCCGCAATGTCCAATGGTAATTCACCGTCATTATTAACAGCGGCCACGTTTGCTCCATTTTCAATAAGGTATTTGGCAATGCTTATGAAACCGCAGGAAGCGGTTGCATGAAGAGGAGTCCAACCCTCGTTGTCGCCACGGTTAACGTCGGCTCCGTGAGAGACTAAGAATTCAACCATGTCCAAATTATTGTCAATGCAAGCCTGAAAAGAATTTCAATTTATTTTTAATATACATACATACATAAGTATTTTTTTTTTTTTATTAATAAATCGTTGCCAAAACCCCGGGCCCGGTTCGTATGCCATTTAAAGAAATTCAGAACGCAAAAAAATACTTTCAAAGTTATTCGACTGTTTTTTCTTTTTTTTTTTTTTTTTTCGAGTTAAATAAATAAAAGGAGAGGAACAAGAACATGATTTAAATTTTTACAAAATTGTTAAATGTTTAAAAATAAAAAGAAATTTTTTAAGGATTCGCGCGTCAAAGAGTATGTCGAAAAAAATAAAAAAAAAATAGAAAGGAATTATTTTACGGTTGGAAGAAAACTCTACAAGAAACACAACATTTAGAAAAAAAAAAAAGAAAAAGTGTTATATTTTCGATGTTGCTTAAAAAAAAAAAAAAAACAAAAAACCACAAGGCATAAATTTGAAAATTCTTTTGTTTTCCCCCCCCCTTTCCCCCCACACTCTCCCTCTCGATTCCATTAAATTGAAAATTTTTTTTTGTTGTTGTCGAATTTTTAAATAAATCTCATTAAAATCAAAAAAAAAAAAAAAAATTAGATTCTTCATTATCATTATTGAAAAACTCTATAAAACAAAAAGTATTATGTTATGAAAACCATTAAAAAACGTTTAAGCGTTTTGCTTTCCCCTCCTCCCTCCTCTCTCTCTCTCTCTCTCTCTCCCTATAAAATAAAATGATGATGAAATTTAAATATGTATTTTTTTTTTGTGAAACTGATATATAATAATAATCCTTGACTCGGCGGTTGAATAATTATTGAGCAAATCAAATCTTGGTGTAAAAAAAAAAAAAAAAAAAAAAAAAAAAAAATACACTTGATAAAACTAGAAAGAGAGAGAGAGAGAGAGAGAGAGAGAGAGAGGGAGGGGGAGGGGAAAGGGAAAAAAAGAAAGAAAAAGAAAAAAACCTCAAGTTTTTAAAAAAACGCCCACAAGAAAAAGCTTGCACAAACTCTCTTAAACTTTTTCTCACCGCTTTAATATTATTATTATTATTATTATTATTTATATGCCGTTTTCGTTTAAATAATTGTATAAGAAAAAAAATTTATGTTCCATCACGAAATGAACATTGACTGGTAAAAGATATGTGCTGACAAGATTAATCAAAACCTTTAATTTTCATTAAAATTTATTACACCTATTTTCGTAAATAAATTTTTCATAACACCGATACAAGAGTAATTTTTCATAACACTGAAAATAAATATTTCATATTCGATATGAAAAGTCAGTCAGTCAGTCAGTGATTATTTTTTTCTCTCTCTCTCTCCCCCTCTCCCTCTTTTTTCTTTCTCTCTTGAACCGGAAAAAATTTAAAAAAACCATTTTTCTTATTTGCTGCCAGAAGACAGGGTGGGAAAGGGAGAAGGGGGAATAAATTAAAATTATTCAGTAAATGAAAGATTCTTATTATCATTATTATTATTATTATTATTATTATTATTATTATTATTATTATTATTATTATTATTATTATATACATGAGATATTAACGCCCACTCATCCTCTTAATTCACCCAAGTAAAGTTAACTGACCCGATTAATATTGTTAAAAACATTTTTTCCCCCCCCCATTTGATTGAAGGATAATCCTTAATAATTAAATTCATTTATTATTCGAATTCAAATAATTTGTGTAAAAATTCATCGAAGTAAACGAGAAAGACAGAAAATCAAAATAATAATAATAATAATAATTGTTGAAAAATAAGCCCCCCCCCTTTTATTTTTATTTTTTTTAAAATGTTTTCTTTTCAAAAATGCAGCTTAGACAAGTAGATTAAAATAAAATAAAATAAAATAAAATAAAATTTTTAAATAAAAACCGCGTTTTACGAAAAAAACTAATAAAAAAAAAATTCCTGATGGAAAAGAGAGAGAGAGAAACAATTAATTGCAATATAAGTTTTTTTTTTTTCTGCAGATGTTTGAAAAATTTTTTTTTTTTTTTTTTTTTTTTTTTTTTTTGTAAAAGAAACAAAATAAAATCGAAATAATTAAAAAAAAAAAACGTTCGTTTTGTTCGTTATTATGAAATTCATTAAAATTTTATTATTCTGACAAAAATAATGATAATAATTATTGTTTTTATTATTATTATTATTGTGAATAATATAATAACGTTCTCTCTCTCTCTCTCTCTCTTGTTATTATTACACACAAAAAAAAACATATTTCTTCTTCTTCTTCTTCGATACATTTGTTTTGATACAAAACGAACGAACGGGACGATTTCGAAAGCAGACGATGTAAAAAAAAACCAAAATAAAAAAAAAAATTCGTGAGCGCCATGAATAATTTAATTTCTCACATGAACGAGAGAGAGAGAGAGAGAGAGAGAAAAACTATCGTACAAATTTACACACTTAATCCCTGTGATAAAAATAACAATTTATCGAATAAAATTGTACGTAAAAATTAAAAGCCATCACTTACTTAACTTTATACTTGAAAAATTTTTGATTTATGTAATTACCAAAAAAAAAAAAAAAAAAAAATTAAGCAACAAGTAATAAAACGTTAATAAATTCCTTCCTTCCTGATATCAATCACATTTTGGGGTTGTAAACCTCCTATTCTATTCACCTAATAATTCACCTCACCTATTCTAACCTAATAATTACTTGAAACCTCCTCCCTCCCCCTTTATTTTTTTTTTACATAAAAAAAAAAAATTTTAGGAAAAAATTTGTAATTTTCATTCAACAATTCATCATTTAAACTTTAAATGCTGATAAAGCATTACGTTAATGATAATGATAATAATAATAATAATAATTTTATTAAACTTAATAATATAAACTTTTTCAGAAAATCCTTTGTTTCCTTTAACACATTTGACAAAACGTTGTAGACAAAAAAAAATTTTTTTTTTAAACAAGAAAAAGTCAAAAATTAAAAAAAAAGTTTTTTTTTTTTTTTTTCAAATATTTTTAAAAACTCAGAAAGGGAAAAGACGTCCAAAATAAAATAAAATTTAAATTAAATTAGGAAAAAAAAAAAAAAAAAAAAAAAGAAAAAGAAAAAGGGTAAAAAAGCTAAACCTGTTAAATTTTAATAAATTAATGCTATTGAATAACAGCCAACTTTTTTTAGGCCTATTTTTTTTCTTTTTCTTTTTTTTTAACATGTGCACTCGTGGGCTGTCGAGAAAAAGTTTATTTTGTTGAGAAATTAACGCTACAACATTATAAAAAAAAAAAAAAAAACCAAATTTAAAAAAACAAATAAAATTACATTGCATTTCATACTCGTATAAAAATCATTTGTAATTTCCCCCTCCCCTCCACCTTTGACATCCTAAAAATTCATAAGAAGGGGGGGGGGATAAGAAAAAAAAAAGAGAGAGAGAGAGAGAGAAAGAAAGAAAAAGTTTATTAATTATGAAAACATTTAATTGTTTTTCTACTCATTATTATTATTATATCAACAAATATTATTTAAATTTATTGAATTCTATCAATTCATTTGATGGCAAAATACATTTTTTTTTTTTTTTTTTTTTTTTAAAAGGACAAATTAGTATTCAACTATCATTTAAAAAAAAAATTATAATATAAAATTTCATCCGAAAAAAAAAAAAAATGAAAAACATTTTCAAGGCATAATATTTCACACGTCAAATATTTGTTTTTTATTACAATTACATCCATAAATCTATTATAAATTGAATACAAAAAAAAAAAAAAAAAAAAACCTTACACCTGACCTTTACAATTATATGTGTATTCATTTTTTTTTTTTTTTTTTCATTTAAACAAAACTTTCCACGTTTAACTTCACGAGAAGAATACAATAATTTTTCCCAATAATTATTACATCCAAAATTTTTAAAGACATATTAAATTGTCACCAATTTTATAATTTATTTCAAAAAGAAAAGAACGACAGACAATTTAGAAAAAAAAAAAAAAACCTGAACATTATTTTTACAACCGAATTAATGCCACACAAATTATATAAAAAATGAAACATTTGCAATCAATCAATCAAAAATCACATACAACACCTAACTTATCATTTTTATTTATTTTAATTGGGATTGATTTCAGTTGAAAGCCCTAAACTAAAAATTTTTTCTTTTCAAATTTCTCAATCGACAATATTCAGTTTTCCAAAGGCCAAACAAAAAATGAACAATAAAAAGTAGAAAAAGAGTAAGTAACCTCAAAAGTGAATGTAGTATCAAAAATATAAAATAACAATTTCTTGTTACAAAAGTATTTCGTTAATCGAGTCAAGCTTTAAGTCGAAACTATCATTTTTTATATTTATAAATGTGTGTGTGTGTGTGTGTGTGTGTGTGTGTATTCAGTAAAAACACATATAATTAAAATTATGTTGACTTAAAAAATAAAAAATCTGATTTAAACAAACTGTGACAGGTGTTCTAAAAGAGAAATTTGTGGAAGGCCATATCTAAAAATATATCGATCACTCGGGATTTACATCATATTTTACTCAGCAAAATATAAAAATAAATTTATACATCAAGTTTAATGACTTTTTATAATTGATACACTTTCTTTAACACATATCAATAAATTATTTAATAAAAGAAACTATTAATTTGGTTTCTTTTTTTTTTTTTTCTCTCTCTTCCTGAATTCAAAAATGTAATCGTAAAAAAAAAATTGAATATTTTAATTTTAAAAATTGTATGTACGATTTACTAAATCTTTTCGATAATATGGTTATGAACGTGGAAAAAAGATAGTAATTTAATTTCAATCATCCTTGAAAATTTAAATCTATGAAACATTAATTGTAATTGGTTTATATATAATAAAATAAAGTTCATTGCATGCCAAAAAAAAAAAATTTTTTTTAATGAATGTCAAAAAGACAAAGGTCACTCCTACACTTTTAAATTTAAAAATTCCATAATGTGGGTAAATGAGTTATACATTATCTAATACTTTCAATTCTAATATTATTATCGGTCATAATTACAAATAATTGGATACATAAAATGCCTTGATTTATACTTCAATATTTTTATCTAATAACTTTTCATTTTTGTATGTAATCAAGTAATGTATAAATGTTCAAAAAAACTAAGAAGAAAACTTTTTAAAAAAAAAGCCATGATTTTATGACTTTAAGTACTTCAAATTCAGCAGAAAATCTACTTATATAATTTTTTTTAACATTCATTCGAGGTTTAAAATATTTAAAAATTATTCATAGATTTCTTCCTCAGTTTTAAAAAAATGAATAGAATATTACACATTTTGTTTAAGATAAATTGAGATTCAATAGCATCAAGTTAATAAAATATATGTCTTAGTCATCTTAAATGTCCTTAAATAGCATGATTAAAACATAGATCGGTTACACATATTATGAGATTGATATAATGTCCTAAATTAAAACCGCAAGGCTGCTAAATAACCGACTAAACAACCCCCAGGCAACTTCAGCTGCACAAGGCAGCCATCTTAATTCATATGGATGAAACTTAATAAAAATATTAATGTGCTCACTTATGATAATTATAAAAGAATGACCGAAATCTTACTTGATGAAGAGCGGTTAATCCATCTACATTTGCTGTATCAATATCGGCACCATCATCAAGCAACCGTAAAACTTCTTCCTTGTCGCCCGCTGCACACGCCGCGAGAAATACACATCCTAAAGAAAATTGAATTCTCCGAGAAGCTAACTTAGGTTCGAAATCTTGTAAATTAGTCGCGGATTCTTCCCAACGTTTTAACTGTTCGGCACGCTTAAACGTCGCCGAATTGGAACGATTTTCCAACGACATTTTTTTTGTATCCCCATACGTCTACAGCACTTTTATCAACATGGAGGGAGCGGCCACTTTTGCTGTGAACTAAGAGAACGAGGTGTACGTTCAGAAACTTAAAATTTTATATTATACAATTTAAAATTCTCAATCTCAAAAGCTAAACATAGGTGCAACATTTGTTGAATTTTAAAAGTGCCAGATAATTATTTCTTTGGAATTAACTTTATTTCAACCTAAACATTTTCAAATTTTCTTCTTGAAAATTTAATCAACCACTTAATAATCAAATGCTAAACCAAAAGGAAACGTTTCAAATTTAAAGTGAAAAATAAATAACAGATTTGCATAAATTTCATTTTACATTTTAGAGATATTTTAAAATTTTAGCTATAATTAATTAATAATAAATATCTATAAGTCAAAAATTAAAATAAAAACGTTTGTAAAAATTTTTAATTTTATCATAAATCTTTATTTTTTAAATTATTTATTATTGTTAGGTTAGTCATAATAATATTAGATCACAAAAATTAATTCTCATCTAAAGACAAGTTGGCCGATTAACTTCAATAAATAATGATTCAATTTTCAATTACGATAAAAAAAATATTGTCGGATAACATTTATGTTCAATTTTATAAAAAATTATTTTAGTTATAAATAACAACATGTTATAAAAAATAAAATTTAAATACTTTATAATACCATATAACATAGATTGTGCAGTAAAAAAAAACAATAACATAAATTACATATTTGTTATTTACAAAAATATTAAATATTGATTTTTTTTTAATAAATTAATTTAAACGTTTTTCAGTCTAATTTTTAAATTTCTTCCGATTTTGAAATACTTCCCAAGCTTAATTTTTTACTTCCTCCCATTCCACTAAAAGAATTATTCCTAAAATTATAAAAATTAAATAAACATTCCATATTTAAAAGTTTTTAAAAAATAATTTGTTTGAATTAAACAAAGGATGGCATACCTATAAACCAATTCAAATTTAATCGACTTTACTTGTAAAGGTTCATTCTTGCTCAGGTCCAATTGCTTGCTTGTACCTGCTGCTAAAAATTCTTCCCAATTACTTTTTTTTTTACAAATTTTCGATTGGGATGAATCACTTAATACTTTTTTAATTTTTTTCTCTTGAACGCTAGAGAAATCAACACTAAGATTTGACCTTTTTCGACAATCCTAAATTTTATTAAAATTAAAGATACAATTATTATTTTGCAAAAAAGTAAATTTTTGTTATTTCTTTTTACAACTTAATTACCTTCGATTTCACTTCTGAAATTTTATATTTTTTCGATAATTTTTCACTATTTTCTTTAAACGACTTCATAGTTTCTAATTTTTCTAAATCGCTGTTTTGTTTATAACTAGAGATTTTCAAACGTTCTTGTTCTAATGCTCTTTGTAATTCTTCTTTTTCGGCATTCAACTCTAAAAGTTTTCTTCTATCTTTTTCCGTTTTATCTTTAAGTGCACTAACATAAATACTTAACTGTCTAATTCCAAATTCTGTGACTGGAGTTTCTTTAACAAATTTTTCAACTTCATAAGAACTACTGTTAAGAATCGTGTTGAGGCTAAAATTTGTAAAATAAATATTACTTTAAAGTTTACAAAATAATAATTTGTTGAATTACACTTTAACAATTAATCATAATCGTTTTGAAAAATAAATAAGAAATTTAAAATTTACCTCTCATAATTCTTCAATTTATTTTGTAATATTTTAAAATCATTTTTTAATTCTTGAGATTTTTCACTTTTTTTTGTTAATGCAGCTATTTGTTCTTTTAATGCTTTTATAGATGATTTAAGCATATCATTTTTAACTTTGTAACCAGCTGTACATTCTTCCAAACAACTAATAGTCTTTTCAAACTTTTTCCCATTTTTAATTAATTCCTTGTTTTCAAGGTCTTTCGCACGTAGTTCATTATTTAAAATTTCTATTTGATGTTCTAAAACGCTTACATCAGGTCCATTACCCTTTTCAACATCCAAGAATATTTTTATTGGTTGTAATTTTTGAGCAGATCTACACTGAGGACAAGAATTATGTGATTCACACCATCGAAAAATACAAGAGCCGTGATATAAATGCCCGCAATTAGTTGCATAAATATCCGAATCCGGGATAAATATATCTTTGCATATACTACAAAATATTCGCATTTTAAACTTTTGACACTCAGTGAAAAATAGAACCGTTGAAAGACCACAGGGGCGCTAAAACTATCAGTTTTGCCAATCTTTGAAAATAAAAATTCAAAGGAATTTTTTTAAATTTCCTTTTCGATCGGAGAAAAAAAATGGAATTAAAGTTTGAAAAAATTTGTTTGATATAAATATTATTATAAAAACATTACTCTTACATAATTATTATATATATAGTAAGGTACGTTATGTACATTATATTATTATAGTATAATATATATATATGCGTATATTTTCATTAAACAGTATATAATAAATTTAATTTATTGAATGTAAAACTTACGTAAATTTTACCTTATTCGGATTTACACGAAGTACAGTTTTTTTTTTCTTAATACGCACATAAAAATGTTTGTAAATGTAATTTAATTAAATTAAAATTATATGTAATAAATATTTTACTTATTAAAAAAGAAAGAAATCAATTTTTATGTATTTTTTCACATTCGTGAAAAACATTACAAAACATGAGCAAAGTTTTAAATCAAAAAATATTTACAAAATATTATGGTTTTCATTTGAAAAATTCAAATTAACGAAAACTCGCAATTATTTTCCCTTAATTTTCAGTTTACAATTAAAAAATTGTATAAATTTAATTAATGAATCAATAAAATCTAAATACTATTATTTATTTTTAAAAAAAATTTAAATCTAATCTTGTAATTATGCAAAAGAATAAAAAAAAAACAAATATATATATATATTTGAATTCTTATTAATTATTTAAAAAAAAAGAAAAGTTATTTACAATTTCACAAAAAAATTAAAATCATGAGACGTACAAATACTTTTTGTTTTTTAATATTAAGAATTGAATAAAATGGTAACAATTTTTTTTTTATAGAAATACAATTCAGTCTTTTTTTTTTTTTTTTGGTAACCACAATCATTTTTTATGAGTAGTAAATATCTCATGATTAAAAATATCAAAATCAAATTCTTTTTAAAAAAAAAAACTTATTGAGACACATCTGATGAAAACTGCATAGTAATAATAATGCACGCATAGTGTAAGAAAAATTACCGGATAAATTTATTTTCATTTAGGAGGTTTTAAACTGAATAAAATTGTTATGTTTGTTTGTTTGTTTGTTTATTACACTCGTCTAGGAATGGGAACATCGTCAAAATAAACAAAACTTCTAACAAATGGTACGTTTTTAAATTTTTCCAGTTGCATCGAATATGTAACTCGTTGCTCTACACCACGAAATAATCATTTGAGCCAAAAAAATTAAAAACATGAACCTGATGATTCGATCAACGGCGTACATGCTGGAAAAAAAAAAAAAAAAAAAAATGTTTTCGGTTTTAAATATGAAGGAACAGGTGAGTATAATTTTTGTCGGTTAACCTCTTTATAATTATTTAAAATAATTATAACGTCGTTGTTACGCTATATAACAATAATAATAATGATTTTTTTTTTTTTTTTGCTTGGTCATCGTATCTAATTTTTATTTGGCTCGTGTCGTTTAAAATCTTTAATAAATTAATTTTATAAACTCACATTCTTATTTTCGTTCTTGCTCTCGGAAGATTTTCACACGGTTCTTTTAAAATGTATTTCCGTGCTCCCATCAAACAACTTTTTATATATGAATAATCATCGACGCTTTTAAAATCTATACTGAATTCTTTTTTATCTTCCAAACACATGCTATCTCGAACTTTTAAAAATTTTTCATTTTTAAAACGCCAAACGTGTGTTGTAAAATATTGTAAAACTTCCAATCCGACTTCGATTTTTTTCTGAACTCGAACCATGCTGGAAAACAAACAAACAAACAAACATAACTTGCATAAATATCGATGGTGGCAATCATGTATTCGAAGAAGTATTTATCGATAATCATTAATGAAAATTACAATCGTTTTTGTCGGAAAATAAAAAGAAGGAAATCGATAAAATACGCCGGTATCCAATGTAGGAAAAAAGCAAAAAATTTATGAACCCAAAGTGAACCTCTTATGTTACCATCAGGATACCATAAAACTAAATCAAATGGTATTTCAAGTGTGAATGATCTTCCCTTTTCTAAAATTTCACCCCATGTTGTTTTCCTTTCTTCCGATTGTGTTAAATTATAAACTGGAATTTCCTTAGGCCTGTCATTGAGAAAAAAAGAATTAATCTCGTTATAATAATAATAATAATAATAATAGTAATAAATATTTTAATTAATTACTTACTTGGGTTCCAAGGCTACCGTTTTTGCAACCGCCAATAATCCGTTAATGGCAAAATCAACGGATATCAATTCTGCGTAATAATCTTTTTTAGCATACATACTTCTTAAAACACCCTTACCGGCTGCTACCATGATACCAACCGGTCCGTTTAAATTATCTACCCATCCGGGAAGTGGTTCGTTAACGGCAGGACAAACGATCGATGGCCGAGCAATACAAACGGGCATGTTTGGAAATTCATCAATGACCAAACGTTCGGCAAGACGTTTCGTAAAAGTGTACGTATTCGGATGAGGTTTAATCAAACTTGAAATAATAATAATAATAATAATAATAATAATTTTTTCCACGTGAAAAACAAACATATAAAACTTGTTTTTAAAAAACAAACCCTCAAATGGCAAATGAATTTGATGCCTCAAAGTAAATCAACGTTTGAACGTATTTTTTTTTTTTTTAACAGAAAATAATAATAATAATAATGATAATGATAATGATGGCGTTACGAAAAACCGAAATTGACCAAGTGTGTGTGTGTGTGTGTGTGTTGCAAAAGAGAAAAAAACTTGATTTTCAATGGAAAATTTTTCTATTTTTCTTTCATGCCCTCCTTATTTCCGCAATTCTTTCTCAATTTCTTATTATCTCGATTTAATATTTAACTTTTTATTTTTTTTATTTATAAAAAAAAAATTTAACAACAAACAACAAACAAACGCAATTTTTTGTTTGTAATTGTTTTCGTCTGTTTCTTTTCTTTCCCCCCCCCCTCCCCTATTTTTCTTTCGGGTAATAATTTCAATTGGGAAATTTACATTAAAAAAACCGTATTTACTCACTCCATGGTAATCTTATCCAAAATTGAATTATCCATCCACGTGACTAAATTCATTAAATCTTTTGGTTTGTATGGGAAATCGTAGGCTTTTTCTTCCAAAACTTCAACATCGACGTGACAAAAAGCAGTAGACAAATGTACGAATACCTTTAATAAAACCCATTTATTATTATTATTATCATCGTTAATTTTTTAAATAAAACTTTGGAATAACATTTATAATCAATTAAACTCTTCATATTCCCTCGTAATTTACAAGAGTAAAAAAAAAAAAAAAAAACATGGAGTAAGTGGTTATCCTTACGTATTTAATAATTACAATAATAATAATAATAATATTTTTTTTTTTGTTACCTTTCGGATAATTATTACGTGACGTCATTAGGTACGTAATGTGACAATAATAAAAAGACTATACGATGGGATTTTAAAACATAATATTTAAAACTATCGTTTAAATTTTTTTAGGTGAAAGCATGAGTAATAATAATAATAATTTTTACAGTTCATGGCAGTCGAGTTTTTTATAATTTTTTACAAAAGAGATGGAAAAGTTTAAGCCGTTATTTTTTTTTTTTTTTTTTTTTTTAGGTCAGGTTAATAATAATCGAATCCCATATTAAAAAAAAAAAAATTACACGGTTTTGAACTTTTTTTTTTACCTACTTATTTATTAATTATTATTATTATTTATTTATTATTACATAATAATTATTATTAATTTTATTTTAAATATATATAAATATTTTTGTTTTAAATAAATCATCAAAAAAAAAAAAATGTCGTCGTCGGTCGTTAGTAATAAAGAAGGGTGAAGGTAATGTAAAATTTTTCGACCTTAGGCACAGGTTCATTTTAAATTATTATTATTATTATTATTATTATTATTATTATTATTATTATTCACACCTTTTCTCATTTATTTTTTTAGTTATTCGTTAATATGGTATCCTCAAGAGACAAATTTATTTATTTATTTATTTACAATTGTTATCACTTTACACCTTAAAAAAAAAATTATTAATAATAATAATAATAATAATAATAATATTTTTTAAATAAATAAAATAAATTTTTATTGTAATCCAAGATGGATATTTTTATGTTTAGTTTATATAAACAAATTATTGAATTTTCTCTAGTGTCGGAAATAATAATAATATTTATATTATTATGATGGATAAAGATGAAGGTCTTAGAAATACATACGAACAAATAAGAATAAAAAAAATAAAAAAAAAAAAAAAAAATAATAATAATAATAATAATTTTCCAAAGTACAAAAAAATTAATAAAAATTTGTGGAGAAAAAAAAAAAAAAACACGTCGAACCTTCTTCTTATTCGCGTTCTTTGTTTTTTTCACTTATAGGATTTTGATGATGACAATAATAATAATAATAATAATAATAATAATAATAATAATAATAATAATAATAATTTTTTCGTCGTTATTATTTTATTATTTATAAAAACATTGACATTGAATATACGAAGTTACAGAGAGAGAAACGATTCGTTAAACGAGAATCAACATAACATAACATGACGTGACGTCATCAACGATTAACATTCGAAAACATGCGTTTATTATGTTTACGATTAGTATGTTTTAGTAAAAAGAAACAAATTTTTTTGTAAAACGGTTTAAAAGTTCGTTACGATGATTTTATGCGTAATTTATTTTTGATTAATTTAAAAAAAAAAAAAAGCGTTTTATTACGTTTTTTTTTTTTATTTATTTATTTTCCAAAATTATATAATAATAATAATAATAATTTAACGACGGAAATGTTTACTACAAACGCTTAATTTTTGTGGTTTTCCACGACTTTGATGACATTAAACGATATTAAAATTTAAAGAACAGAAACTTTCTTTAGAAACTCACGACAATTTTTTTAATAAAAGTTATGTGTAATTAAATATTTCGCATACCTGTTTTAATAAAACACGCAATAAAAAAAAAAAAAAAAAGGAAAGTGGACTCAGATAAAAATTGTGATAAATATTATTAAAAAAAAAAAAAAATTCGAATCGAAATCTCGTTGAAAATGTTTAAAAAAACTTAAAAATAAATCGAAAAACCGGAAACCAAAAAAAAAAAATTTTTTTAATTTTTCAAAGGAAGGTGATAAGTTAAATAAAAACCCATAATTACGAATAAATTTATTTTTAATATAAAAAAAAAAATTATTAACCTTTGAGGCAATGGGGAGAAAGAAAAAAAAGAAATACGCAATAATTTTAATAATAATAATAATAATAATTAGAAAAACAACAACATATCGGTAATTTAATAACTTCGAGATCATTTTTTTTTTTTGGCAAAATGTTGTTTGAATTTAAAAAAAATTTTATTACGTAACAACGACAACAACATGCGTAACCACAAAAAAAAAAAAAAAATTGGGTAATTTTTTTTTTTTTTAAACAGAAATTTTTTCGGTACGATAAGTAACAATTCAATAAATTTATTTTTATCGTACGAAATCAAAAATGGACGAAACTAAAAAAAAAAAATTTTGTAACGAATAAAATTTTTTTTCTCAACCATCATTACTCGTTCATTAGAATCCCAAAAACAAAAAAAAAAAAACTCGATTCGATTTTTTTTACATGTAATGTAAATCAACCGTGAGAGAGAGAGAGAGAGAGAGAGAGAAAGACGTGAAGGTCCAAGGTTGATAAATTTTTCTCATATACGAGACTCACAACAACAACAAACAACCACAAACAACAACAAACAACAAACAACAGGTACTACGTTATTTAAAACTTTAAAAAAAAATATATATCAAGCAAGTTTCTTTTTTTTTTAAATTTAAATTAATGTTCACGTAAAATAAATTAATTAATTTAAAAAAAATAATTTTCGAATCTTTTATTTCTTTAATCTACAACTCGCCGCTTGACATTTGAACCAAAACACCAAAACTATTATTATTATTATTATTATTATCGAGAATAATAATTTTTAATTAAATTCAATATTAAATTCATGATTCTTTCATTATATTTTATATAAATCAATCAATTAACTCTTCATCGTTTTATTTTAATAATTACATAACTTAACCTTCTTTACGTTATGCCTAAATTTGTTGTTGTTGTTGTTGTTCGTTACGTATTAAAACGTGTAAAAATAAAAATTCCAAAGAGTATAAACAAAAATATAAATCGATATATCGATCGATCTATCGATTGTCATAGAGTAACAACAACCCTAAAATTATCGGTCTTGTAAAAAAAAAAAAACCGTATAATGTATTTTAATGCCGCGTTATAAATTACAACATATCAATTTTTTTTTTTTTTTTTTTTTAAATTTTAATAATAATAATAATGATAATAATAATAATAATAACCCAAAGGTCTGTAATTTAGTTAACGTGACAAATCAAATCCGATAATAATAATAATAATTATTTTTAATTCAATTAAATTTTAAATAATAATAATAAAAAACTTTATGAAATTTGTTTTAACCGATCGTTCACACACACACACACGTATTAATAATAATAATAATAATAATAATAATAAAACTAACCCCTGAGTTAAAGTGACGTCACTAGGTATACGATGACCCTGACCTCAAAATATAATCCATTGATAATAAATAAAAAAAATAAAATTTTTAATTGTACAATTAAAAAATATATAAATGACGGTTATAAATCACAGAAGATGTGAAAGCTTAAAAGTTTTTTTTTTTTTCATCAAGTAATTTTCTCACCTAATTATTTATTCGAATAAATAAATAAATAAATAAATAAAATAAGTAGTTAAGAAACGGAAAAAAATTATTTAACATCAAAAGATGGTTGTTGCTACCTTAAAAAAAAAAAAAAAATCTTTAAAATATTTATGTAACGAAAAAACAAATATAAATAAATAAATCTATTTAGGTAGCCATGATTGTTTATGATTTGTTTGTTTTGGTTTTTTTTTTAAAACATGCTAAAAAATTATAATTATTTTTTTTTTTCATAACTTTCAAACTACAATTACGCAACTTTCAACACAAACTCATTATTATTATTATTATTATTATTATTACAAACGATTTAAATAAATTTTAATTTTTTTTTTTTTCTTTCTTATATCATCTCCCCGAATTTTTTTTTTTTTACGGTGGTTGTTGTCGCTATAAAAGGGTTTAAAGATCTTTTCCTAACGGACCTCAATCATAACTTTCCTCCCCTCATTGTTACAAATAATAATAATGATAATACGTGACTATTCATGGTCAAAGTTATAATTTTTTTTTTTTTTTTTTTTTCTTAAGTGACGATTACACAATTGTAACAGCCCCCCTCTCCCCTCCCCCCCGTTACGATTAAATCATTATACATTATGTATATTTTAATTATTATTATTTTTTTTTTTTTTCGGTGGACCGTTTTTTAATAACGATCCATTAACTTAAAAATACAATAAAATTATTATTATTATTATTATTATTATTTTTACCTCTCGACTACTATTCTAATTTTTTATATTTAATGGTTTAATAGTAAATCAATATTTATTATTATTATTATTATTATTATTTCAACGGTTTTCCATTTTTTTTTTTTTTTCACTCTTTGAACACGTAAAATTTTTTTCATTATTTTTTATGGATTTTTCATGAGTAATATTTCTTATGAGAGAGAGAGAGAGAAAGAAAGAGAGGGAGAGAGAGAGAGTGAGAGAGAGAGAGAGAGAGAGAGAGAGAGAGAGAGAGAGAGAGAGAGAAACGATTTAAGTTACAAGACGAGGTTAATTATTGATTTCAATTTACTACTCGTCAAAAACGAATTTTGTGTTTTATTACGTAAATTTTTTTTTAAATTTTAAATTTCGATAATTAAATCGATTAATGATCGAGTATCGAAAAAAAAAAAAAAATTATTTATTACAACCTACGACAAATTAATAATAATAATAATAATAATAATAATAATAATAATAATAATAATGGTAAATAATTTAATAATTATTAAAATAAACTTCGCCGAAAACAAAAAAAAAATTATTTATATAATAACAATAAAATTATAGTAAGTACAAGTTTACTACTACGTTTTCATTCATTCCTTTGACCTTTTGACCTTTTCACTCAATGCAATAAATTTTTTTCAATGTTTTTCTTATTCGATTTCGAAAATCAAATCGTTTTTTTTTTTTTTTTTTTAAGAGAAAATAAAAAAAAAACTTTGCAAGGTTACCTACGAATGATGTAAAAAAAAAAAATTACGTTTGTGTAAATGGGAAAAAATATATTATTATTATTATTATTATCATCAACTTAAACACGTGGTCGGTAATCATCGCGTGAATACTTTTTTTTTTTTTTTTTTTTAATAACAAAACGAATTTTTTTTTTTTAAAAAAAACGGGCGTAAAAGGTACGTAAACAACAAACATGTATAAACTCAATAAATAAAAAATACCACCGTATCGATAATAATAATAATAATAATAATAGTGATTGGAAAAAAAAATTTTTTTTTTGTTCATCCGTACCTGATAACGATTAAAAAAATTATCGATGATGAAAAGAAAGTTGCTCCACGAGATTATTTATTTATTTATTTGTTTAAAAATAGTAATTAATTTTTTGGTGGAGATAACAACGTGAGCTCTCAATGTTTTTCGTCTGTCTCTCTTTTAAATACCGATTAAATATTATTATTATTATTATTATTATTAAATTACGTAAGTTATAAGAAAAAAAATGAACCAGATTAAACGGAGGGGGAGTGTTGAAAAGTGTTTTGTAATGAAAATAAATAAATAAATAAATAAACTTACCACGAGGTTTTTCATTTGTTTAGCCAATTGTAAAACTCTCCACGTACCCCAAGCATTCATTTCCATGGCATCTTTTAAATTTGATTCCAATTTAAGGGTTGCAGCACCGTGAAAAAAAATTGATACTTCATCGCAAAGTTTTTTTTTCATATCGTTCGTTATACCCAATCCATCTTTCGTTATGTCACCGAAAACGGGTATTATTTTTTTAAATAGATGAGGTTTTTCTTTTTGCACCCTGTGAAACAACTGATTTAAAAAAAAAAAATTAAATTTTTTTTATTTAACAACATAACAATTTTTTTAAATAAAATACTCACGGGTAGCTTAAACATTTCTTCTAGTCTTGTTTCTGCCGTTTTATCTCTTTTCGGCCGTATGAGTATGTAAATATTTTTAACATCCGAACAACTGTATAATAATTTTTCAATGAGTACTTTTCCCATAAAACCAGTGGCACCCGTTATAAATATGCTACGATTTACGTAAAAATCAGCTATTCTCCTCACTGCATTGTTATTATTATTATTATTATTATTATTATTATTATTATTCGATTCCGTCATTTTGATTTTGACTGAAACAAAAAAAAAAAATGAAAAACAAATTAAAATATTTACCCTGAGGCGGGGGAAGTTTAAAACATCATTTCATAAAGTGAAATCTTCATTAACTCCATTTTTTTTTTTTTTTTTTTTTTTTTTTTTTATTCGTCAAACATTAAAAAATTAACCGAGTTAACAACATGTGAACGTCAAAATATCTTCAAACTGTTATTATTATTATTATTATGTAAGGTG
>NW_002987867.1:75654-81370 GCF_000006295.1 Pediculus humanus corporis | reverse complement strand
AATAATAATAATAATAATAATAATAATAATAATAATAATAATAATAATAATAATAATAATAATAAATTAAACAAATTTATCAACGACAAAAAAAAAAGGTTAAATTTTAATAAATTATTAAATTTTTTTTTTTTTTATTAAAAAAGTGAAAGTCATAAAGAAAAAAATAAAAATTCGAGGGGAAAATTTATCGAACCTGTATGGGGGGAAAAGGTTATAATTATAAAATGATGATGGTGGTAATTAAATGTCGTTAGATCGAACCCAACAACAAAACCCCGAAAAAATTTTTAAAAAGCAAAATACAAAAAAAAAAAAAAGGTACGATTGATATTTGCCGGAAGGCATAGAGTAAAAAAACACACCCGAGAATGAGAATATAATAAAAATTACGGTAGCGCGTTCAAAACATTAACGTATTAAAATTTTACAGATTGTTTGTTTTCAACGATTTGTTTTTTTTTTTTTTTTCGTCTGCTACAAAAAAATAATAATAATAAATTATTTTCACGATTGATTTAAAAAATGGACGAATGATAAACCACGATTTTATGTTAATAATAATAAAAAAAAACTTTCGTTACAAAAAAACAATTTTTTTTTTTTAACGTTTTTTTTTTTTTTTTGTGTAAAGAAAACTGTCATTAAAATAAAATGTTACATGTGTCAAAAAAATTATTATCATTATTATTATTATTTTACCGCCAAGAATTATATATTTTAAACGCGTTTAATATTTTCCCCCCCCCCCAAAAAAAAAAAAAGAATTAGAGAGCAATTACACGCGCCTTAAGGTTTCTTTTTTTTTCTTCTTCTTCTTCTTATTCTTCTTCTTATTATTATTATTATTATTATTATTATTATTATTATTATTATTATTATTATTATTATTATTATTATTATTATTATTATTTAAAAAAAAAAAAAAAAGTTTAAAAAAAAAATTTTTAAGTGAAAGGTTTTTTACTATATCCATCTACTTTTTTTTTCTCTTCTTTTTTTTTCGATCCACTTATTCGGTTTATACATTAATTACATATTTCATAAATTTCTTTTCTTTTTTTTTTTTTTAAATTATACATATCACAACAAATTTTTTGAAATTTTCCTTTCGATGCCCCCCCTCTCTCTCTATCTCTCTCTCTCTCTCTCTCTCTCTCTCTATCTCTCTCTCTATCTCTCTCTCTATCTACCTATCTATCTCTGTCTCTCTTTCCAATACGTAAATTTACTACACTTTTTAAATGTTTCGGTATACGAAAAAAAATTTTTTTTTAACCGCCACATAATTATTTACCCAACGTAATAATTATTTATGGTAATGATGGATGTTAATAATAATAATAATAATAATAATAATATGTATAACGCATGTCACCGTCCTTTTCCTTCTTTTTTTTTTCGGTAATAATTACAATTACATAAAAAAAAAAAAAAATCTTTTTAAAAATAATTATTTAATGTAGAATATACTAAAAAAAAAAATATTTTGCCGCGTAAATTTGAAAGTTTTCTTCTGCTGCCACGAATTAAAATTTTTTTTTTATAATTTAGTACTTATTTATTTACATTAAAAAAATAAATAAATTAATAATAATAATAAATATTATTTTAAGAATCGAATAATCGATATTTAATCGACACTTAATCGAGTTTTTTTTTTTTTTTTTTTGTAATAGTGGCAGCATTTTTGCGGAATTTATTTAAATTCCGGAAGGTTAAATTAAAACTTTCAAAACTTTTATTATGTAATTGTTATAAACCACAAAATGTTTACAAAAAAAAAAAAAAATTCAATTCGTATACACGTTTGTGTGATAAAATTGATAAAAAAAAAAACTTAACCGTTGAAAAAAATTTTATCATTTTGGCGGTTTTTTTTCTTTCTTAAAGAGAAAATGAAATTTTGTATTCTTCGTCCGATATTTTAAAAAAAAAATAAAACCATAAAAAAAATTGTTATCGATTAAAAACAAAAAAAAAAATTGTTAATAAAAAAAAAAAAAATTATTAAATCGATTAAAAAAATAATTAATTTCGTCACGGATTTACAAAAATTTTCATTTTTCCTTTCAATAATAATAAAAAATAAAAAAAATTATAAAGAAGAGCGATTAATAAATTTTAATTTTTTTTTTTTTTTAATTTGTTGCAATCGGGATTTGACTTTCTTAATAATAATAATAATAATAATTGTAATTGAATATCGAAATTATTAATTAATTTTTGTAACAACAACAACAAAAAAATCAATAATTATTAAAATATAACGATTATTTATTAATTTATTGATATTGATGATATTTAATAATTTTTAAAAAAAATTATTATTGTTATTATTTTATAACTATTAACAATTTTTTTTGTCGCGAATTAAACAAACGAATAAAAATAAACAAATAAAAAAAAAAAAAAATTTAGTTTTTTAAATAATAATTTAACAAGTAAGAGTTTAATTTTATCATCATCATCATCATCAACATCAGCATCACCATAATCATCACCATAATCATCATCATCATCATCATCATCATCATAATCATTATTATTATTATTATATTAAATAATTACACGCAATTAATAAAAAGTGAAAGACAAAATTTTTTTTTTTATTAAAAAAAACCTGATTTTAAATGTATTGCAACAATTATTATTATTATCATTAAAGGTTTTTTTTTTTATTAAATAAAAAAAAAATGCCTCGAGAAAAATAAATGTTTTTTTTTTTTTTTTGCATAAGAAGTCAATGGAAATTTACCGAATTATTATTATTATTATTTTTTCCATTGCGTAAAATTTTATAACGAGAATTTACGTTAAAAATGTGACAATTTTTAACGAAATGTATACACATATAAATATAGAATTAATAATATATATAAAAAATATTTAAACAGCCATTTAAATAATTTAATATTTTTTTAAATAATATTTTAAAAATATTACAACAAATTTGCAGCAAAAGAAAAAGAAAAAGAAGTTTTATTTAAATATTTGTAAACAACGTAATATTACAAGATTTTTTTTTTTTTTTTAATATGAAAAACATGCCATGTAAACTTTGTACCCGAGTATAATTTTTTTTTATAATTTTTATATTACGGTAACAAAAAAAAAAAAACGTTTGGAAAAAACTACGTATAAACAAATTAACAAACAAATAGAAATATATTTATACAGTTTTTTAAAATAATTTTTTTATTTTCGTTTACCAAAAAAAAATTAAAAATGGAGAACGAATACGAACTCATTAAAATTATTTTATTAGGTAATAAATTCCCTCGATGGGGGTGTAAAAATTATTCGTTTTACGAGTTTTTTCAACCGAAACGGAATTGTAAAAAAAAAAAAAAAAAAAAAAAACAATTTCTAGAATAATAATATTTTTTTGTACTTTTAATTTACTTTTGCACTAAAAAAAAAAAAAAATGGCGTAAAATATATATTAAATAAATTATACAATTTATTATAAATGACAATACGAGACTCGTGTAATGACGTATTAATAGCATTCATTCTTGTAATAAAAATAAATAAAAAAAGTCCCCAAAGGAAAAAAGAAAAAAATGGTTCAAAGGTTAATTTTTTTTTTTTTTTTTTTATCATTACCACACGACCCGGTAAAAATTTACTCTCCTTCATTTTTTTTCCTTTTTTTTTATTTTAATTCATTTATTATTTATTTAAATAAATTATTAATATTTTTTATCTTAGAATTTAAATAAATTTTAAATAAAAAAACAAATCAATAATAATAATAATAACAATTATTATCATCATGGAGTTATATTGATAGTGACGTCACACCCACATTCGTACTTTTTAACTTTTTTTTTTTTTTTACTTTTTAATTTAATAATAACAATAATAATAATAATAATAATAATAATAATAATAATAATAATAATAATAATAATAATAATAATATTAAATACGTTCGATATTTTTTTAACGAGTTTCTTATTTTCTATTTATTATTTTAAAAAAGTTTCAATCGGTAGCTCTTGCATAAAAATAATTATTATTTCTTTTTTTTTTACATTTTTGTAAAACAGGTTTTCGAATGTTACCAAACCAGAATCTTGGCATACATTTATGACATATATTAGAATCTAGTTGTTTTTATTTTTTTTTTGCACGTGCAAGGTAAACATTTCAAATGTGAAAATTAATTATAAAAAAAAAAAAAAACAATTCACAATCGATTTAATTCAATATCGTTCGTTTCATAGAAAACTCGATCATAAAATTATTAAAGCAGCATTGAAAATGATAAAACTTTTATTTATCCTATAATATTATTAATTATTAACATAATGATATTAAAATCAATTAAATTTATTATTATTATTGGATCATCATTAATAATCATTTACTTTATTGAACCAGTTTTATTTAAATTTAAAATTTTATTTAAAAAAAAAAAAAAAATTCTTTATTGTTGTTGTTGTTGTTGTTTACAGTAAGTCAATTTAAATCAATTAAATAAATTGTAACCTTTTTATACTTATCAATCAGGGCGTTTAATATAATTTATGTAAAATTTTATTGAGTGGGAGGATGTAAGCCTTATATACACTCGGTTGTTTTTTTTTTTATCACAACAACTCATTTTAACAATAACCCCCCTTTTTTTTATTTAAAAGTGACAATTAAATAAGATTTAATAGATAAAATTATTAATTCGTTTTAAATTCTTAACACTCACACACACACACACCATTTTTTTTTAAACCTTTTACAATTATCAATGATGAAATTTTAATGATTACATATGTATAAATAAAATTTATTTATTTATAATGGGATCAATATTTAAAACTTCATTAATAACTTTTTCAAACTGACAAAAATAATTTGAAACAAATTAATAAATGAAATTGTAAATAATTTGTAAAAAAAATTGCACTTGAATCTTTAAAAAAATTAATTTAAAAAATTTTAGTCGGATTAAAATTAAATTGCGTAAGTATAAAAAAATTAAGTACTTAATTAATCATGTACATAAAAAATAAATCTTGTTAAATAAATAAATAAAAAATAAAATAAAACAGTAGAAACATGTTTTTAATATTAATTATGTATGATGAAAAACGTTTAATATAAATGTAAATAAATAATAAACTCTCACAGGTAGTTTTTTTTTTTGTTTTTAAATTTAAATTTAAAACAAAGAAAATTTTTTTAAGGATTTAAAAAAAAAAAAAATCTACTCACCGCTTATAAAAAATAAAACCAAAAAAGTTTGTAAGTGGTTGTGTGATAACGTTGATAACCAATTGGTTGAATACCTGGCTACTACTGTAACGAATGTGTGAGAGATAGATCCGCACGACCACGATTCTCCAGAGCAACTAAACTTCCTTTTTCATATTCACTCAGGTACAGGGTATTAAATTTTTTTTCTTTTTTTTATTACATAATAAGAAGGTCTTTTAAATTGACAATTCCGATAAGGTAAATTCAAAATAAGAATAAGAAGAAAAAAGAAATATTTATGATCTAAGAGCAAAATATTATAATTTTGCATGCTAAATACCTTCTAATGTTTAGTCTGTAATATTTTTATCATGTCTTTAAGACATTTTGTTTTTTTACTGTTTATGGAATAACAATCTAGAAATCTAAACAATTTCTTTTGTTTAATTAAATGCATTTTAATACAAAACAAAATTTATTCATTAATTGAATATAATTCAAAAGTTATGATGCATGA